>NW_014577297.1:8210-10429 GCF_000485595.1 Priapulus caudatus | reverse complement strand
CCAAGACAGTGATAAATTGTTCGCTTACTGCTCACAGGTCGCGCCGGAGGCTGGAAAACTCACTTCACGGTTGTAGAGAGCGAGAAGATGGATAAGATCTACGAGGAGAAGTTCAGAGGAACGGGGCTTCAGCATTCATTTAAGGTCTGATGAACCTGAAGAAAAATGTTATAGTCTAACGAAGAAGGCAAACGTAGCGCTAACAATCAGCTAGACAAACATGCATCAAGAATTACTCCAATTTCTTTTTGGCGCGGCATCAGACGATATAAACAGAACACTGCAAGTTATTGCCGAGTATAGTCTCAGACTTAGTAGCCGCAGTAGCTGATTAAATGCTCTAGAAGTAATGCATAGAGTATCCGGTAAAGTAGGCATTAATTGTGCTACATACAGAATTTTGTGGTTTATCGTTTATACTTGACATTTTCGCAAGAAATAAACTGTATGCAAGAATTAAGACAAACGCTTTGTTAGCATTATTTTGGCTTTGCCATAGCTTATAAATAATGAACTTTATTGGCTATACATCTATACATTTTTATGTTTGTTCATTACGAACTTTGAAGCTTAACATCAGGAGTGTATTATATAGAAAACACACTATTGTATATTGTACACTCCTGTTATTATGCAATCGAACGACGGACAGGCTGCAGGCTGCCATGATTCGGCGCAATTCCGGCCACATAAAAACAGGATGATGGGAATTCCAGATTTGACTGTTCAAAGTCAGTTCTTTTTGAAAGTTTAAGTAAGATAAATGATATATAACAAGAACAATCGGAGATAGCAAACCTCCGCCATAGCGTATAGCAGTCCCCCCATCTCGCTGGTACACCCAATATAGAGTTTGATGAAATTTGCAGTTTTGATTTTGCTTTTTGGAAGTGTTGCGTTTATTTTGAGTTTCTGGTAGTATGAGTTTTGCTTGCTGGAAACTTTAGTTTACTTTCTGGCAGACGGATTCAGTTTGACGCACCGTCCGATATACTGACCCCTGCAGCAACATTAAATAAACGGGACCCTGCAGCAACATTAAATAAACGGGATTCACTTTGCACTGACTCACATTACTGTGCAATGCGCGTTACGTTGCATTACTATACATGCAATGGTCGTTACAACATTCACCTTGCACTGACTTGATACTGAGTGTGCAAGACTATTTTCGATAGGTTAGATAGATAGATAGATTCGGATCTGGATCCGGATGACCACCAAAATCTAATCGATTGGTTCTTGGCCCAAAAGCAATCCGCCCCATAAATTTTATCAAAATCCGCCCGTAACCTTTTAAAATATCCTGTTGACAGACAAACCAGCAAACCAACAAACTAACGCACGAAGGGTCGTTGTCGTAACAGGTACTACAGATATGTACCCGAGGTAGTTTTAGGTTGTTTAGTATTATGTTTATATTTTTTATGAGGTATGTTTAGGGTTAGGGTTAGGATTAGAGTTAGGGTTAGGGTTAGGGTTAGGGTTAGGGTTAGTGTTAGGGTTAGGGTACACTTCTGTAGTATAAGTCTGGTACACTTTGTGTATACATATATGTACCTCGGGTACATATCTGTAGTACCTGTTACGACAACGACCGCTTGAAAGGGCGAAAACATAACCTCCCTGGCGGCGGTAAAGATATAAAGAGGCGTGTGTTTAGGTCTATGTCAATACGACACGGGGTATAGGCGGCGATGCGGAACCGACATTACATTAATTTGCAATCTACGGGGCAGTGAGGGTGGGGCCGATGCTTCTTACATAATGTTAAAGAGTTCAGCTCCCAGCAGTACCCGATAACACAGTGCGTAGCTCCGTAGTCCTGTACTCTAGGGTGATCAAACGAGGAAGGTTGGCTATACCAGCTCATTACAGACAGGATTAGAATATAGTCTAGCGTTATGATGGAGGAACAGCAGCCCGCAATACCGACTCATCATGTGTGGTATAAAGATGACTTGGTACTGGAGGACATTATGGTACCCTACATGAACCAGGTGGAGAACATGAAGTGTAGGGACGACGACGTATTTGTGTGCAGCTGGCCGAAAACTGGTAAGTAAGTGTGTCATGGGCGTAAATCCCAGGGGGAAGGGGGGATGCATCCCCCCGCTCTTGAAGGAGGGGGGGATGGCCTGTACAAATATCCCCCCCTGAGATTAAAAAAAAAACTCCTTCCTCCGTGCCCCACTTGAAAGTTCAGCTAATTATGATAA
>NW_014577297.1:5719-7918 GCF_000485595.1 Priapulus caudatus | reverse complement strand
CCTCGGTACGGATTTACGTCCCTGAAGTGTGTGAGTGTTGAAGCGACTCAATACTACTTTAGGACCCCCAGCGTGCAAACGTTACCGTGCATCTACATGCCTATAACACTAACATACACTAACACGTACGTACGTAGCATACGTAACATACGTAAGTATCATACATCATCATCATCATATCCTTATCCCTAATCACAACCATAACTCCAAGCTCTAACTGAATACCTAAACACTGACTTTAAAACGATCATTTATTAAATAAACCGAAAAATAAATTTAGACAAATTTATACTCACCTGTCAGTGTACACATATATTACTGATTTCTTCAGCATAAAAATTTATTACGGGTTCCTGCTGTTATAGGCTATAAAACAGTAAATGCCCAGCAAACGTGCGCCTGCTATCTTCAGCTTCGCGATAATGGAATGTTCAAACGGTCCCACAAAACGAGTGCACGTAGTTACGTGATGCAAAATATTTATAGAATTGTATACCTATCATGAAATGTATACAAAGGTAATTAACCTAGTGTAGAAACAGGTAGAGTAGTCACAATAATCACAACATTTAAGTTTAAATTGATCTACCCATGACCCCGTTCATAATAACACGCACCAAGGTCAAACGACGAACGCAATAATGCAAGTCATGCAGCCGCAGATCTTCCCGCTCGCGATGGATTGTATTACGATTCTACCGCACGCACGTATACGTACATACAGGAACGACGTGGGTGCAGACGATAGTCATGTACGTCATGAACGACGCCAATCTCGACAAGTTCGGCGACAAGACGATCGAAGACATATTTCCGATGCTGGAACTGATGGATGTCACCGGAGGAGCTGACCAACCGATCCCCGACATCAGCGCCATGCCCTCGCCGCGGCTGATGAAGACTCACGTCCCGTTCAAGTATCTGTGCGAAGACATTCGGGAGAGACGCAAAAAACCAAAGGTACGCACGCGCGCGCGGCGAGCGTCTGCAGCGCGGGAAAATATCTGACGTGCGCGCGGGAAAATATCTGGATGAGAGTTAGAATACCGGATTGATATGTGGCGGGAGGTATAGAAAAGAAAGAAATCCATTCGTCGTGTCTGTAATCGATTATCTCTACCGGCTCTATTCCACTATGGGACTCCGGTACATAAATATCCATTATTAACCCTAACCCTAACCCTAACCCTAACCCTAATCATACCCCTATTCATAACCTTAACCCTAACCATAACCCTAACCCTAACCATAATCCTAACCCTAACCATAATTCTAATCCTAACGCTAATCCTAACTCTAACTTTAATCCTAACCCTAACCCTAACCATAACCATAACCCTAACTCTAGCCCTAACCATAATTCTAACGCTACTCCTAACTCTAACCCTAATCCCAACCCTAACCAATAACCTTAAGTTCACCAACAAAATCCGGGTCCCTGATGTGTAACTGAACCATTCTATCCATGTCTAGTTGGAGCGCAGGGCTACATGGATAGAGCCTGTGACATTACCATGGGTGTAATAGGTCAGTAACAGCACACGTTACTTGCACATTCTAGATCGTCTACGTTACTAGGAATCCGAAAGATGCGATCGTATCGTTCTATCACTTCGACCCATTGGGCTTTTCGATACCTGGCGTCACCGATCCCGAATATTGCAAATGGACCTTCTCGCAATATCTCAACTGTTTCTTCCATGACGCCAGTACGTTATTCTGAACCTTCGTGCAGGAATAAATATCACAGTAGAAATATTAACCGTTTACGATTTCACGGAAAAATGGTATTGCAGATATAATAGGTACTTCCGTATGAATGATGATTGATAATATTGTGAAGTACATTTGTCCAGTTCAATTTGGCTCCTACTGGGACCACAACCTGGAATTCTGGGAGCGAAAAGACTGGGATAATATTCTCTTCTTGAAATACGAAGATATGCTTAAAGTAAGTTTAGCACCGTAAATTACTCTCATTTACGTATTATCAATAGCTAATAATATCATAAGCATATTAATAAGTATTATTAGCTCATGGTATTATGTTATTTATTGAATAAATAACAATGCGGTTTCAACCGCTGGCCTCCAAACATACGAACGTATTGATTGTGTTCTCACAACCATCGCGTACACGTATCTGCCACTGTGTGTGCCCCATTTTACAGATAAGTAACGTTTCTGAGGGATTGTCTG
>NW_014577297.1:1911-5709 GCF_000485595.1 Priapulus caudatus | reverse complement strand
CTCTCTCTCTCTCTCTCTCTCTCTCACACACACACACACACACACACACACACACACACACTCTCTCTCTCTCTCTCTCTCTCTCTCACACACACACACACACACACACACACACACACACACACACACACACACACACACACACACACACAAACATACGCGCGCACGCACGCACGCACGCACCACACGCTTAAAACATCAGCAGCCTATAATGAAAAAGGAGAGCGACCATGTTTGATCATATAGTCAGGGTCCGATACACCATGAACAGTTATGAGATCATCAATCTAGGGCGCCATTGCATGTTGATGTTCACATGGAACATATGCACGTTCACCAAGGTAATGACATCCTAGACTCGTGACATTGTCTGTTTACGATGCTGATGATGGCAGGTCGCAGATCGTAGCTGGGGAGTACAGTTACAAGCGTTTCCCTAAGACATCTATTGTTGTTGCGTCGACCCAAGACAGTGATGAGTTGTTTGCTTACTGCTCACAGGTCGCGCCGGAGGCTGGAAGACTTACTTCACGGTTGCAGAGAGCGAGAAGATGGATAAGATCTACGAGGAGAAGTTCAGAGGAACGGGGCTTCAGCATTCATTCAATGTCTGATAAACCTGAAGATAAATGTTATAGTACAACGAAGAAGGCAAACGTAGCGATCCCAACCAGATAGACAAACATGCATCAAGAATTACTCCAATTTCTTCTTTGGTTAGTTGCCGAGTATAGTCTCAGACTTAGTAGCCGCAGTAGCTGATTAAATGCTCTAAAAGTAATGCATAGAGTATCCGGTAAAGTAGGCATTAATTGTGCTACATACAGAATTTTGTGGTTTATCGTTTATACTTAACATTTTTGCAAGAAATAAACTGTGTGCAAGAATTAAGACAAACGCTTTGTTAGCATTATTTTGGCTTTGCCATAGCTTATAAATAATAAACTTTATTGGCTATACATCTATACATTTTTATGTTTATTCATTACGAACTTTAAAGCTTAACATCAGGAGTGTATAATATAGAAAACATACTATTAAATATTATACATTCCTGTTATTATGCTATCGAACGACGGACAGGCTGCAGGCTGCCATGCTTCGGAGCAATTCCGGCCACATAAAAACAGGATGATGGGAATTCCAGATTTGACTGTTCAAAGTCAGTTCTGTTTGAAAGTTCAAGTATAAGATAAATGATATATAACAAGAGCAATCGGAGATAGCAAACCTCCGCCACAGCGTAGCAGTCCTCCCATCTTGCTGGTACACCCAATATAGAGTTTGATGAAATTTGCAGTTTTGATTTTGCTTTTAGGAAGTGTTGCGTTCATTTTGAGTTTCTGGTAGTATGAGTTTTGCTTGCTGGAAACTTTAGTTTACTTTCTGGCAGTCGGATTCAGTTTGACGCACCGTCCGATATACTGACGCAGATGTGTCGTTGTCGTATCAGGTACTACAGATATGTACCCGAGGTAGTTTTAGGTTGTTTAGTATTTATGTTTGTATTTTCATTATGAGCGTATTGTTTTAGGGTTAGCGAGTTAGGTTAGGGTTAGGCGCTAGGCGCTTAGGGTTAGTATAGTACACTTCTGTAGTACAAGTCTGGTACACTTTGTGTATACATATATGTACCTCGGGTACATATCTGTAGTACCTGATACGACAATGACAATTTCAACGACAACTTCAACGACAACGACAACTTCAGTTATACTGACCCCTGCAGCAGCATTAAATAAACGGGCCCCTGCAGCAACATGAAATAAACGGGATTCACTTTGCACTTGACGAGCATTATGTGCAATGCGCGTACGTTGCCATTACTTATATCATGCATTATGTTACATGCCGCCATGTCATGGTCGTTACAACATTCACCTGTGCACTGACTTGATTACTGAGTGCTGCAAGACTATTCTTCGATAGGTTTAGATAGATAGGATAGATTCGGGCATCTGGGATCCGGATGACACGCCAAATCTAACCGATTGGTTCTGCCCAAAAGCAATCCGCCCCCATAAATTTTATCAAAATCCGTCCGTAACTTTTTAAAATATCCTGATGACAGACAAACCAACAAACCAACAAACTAACAGGTGCAAAAACATAACCTCCCTGGCGGCGGTAAAGATATAAAGAGGCGTGTGTTTAGGTCTATGTCAATACGACACGGGGTATACAGGCGGTGATGCGGAATTGGCAATCTACGGGGCAGAGAGGCTACGATGCTTCTTACATAATGTTAAAGAGTTCAGCTCCAAGCAGTACCCGATAACACAGTGCGTAGTTCCGTCAGCCTTTTACTCTTAGGGTGATCAAACGAGGAAGGTTGGTTATACCAGCCCGCCTTCATCACAGACAGGATTAGAAATATAGTCTAGACGTTTTATGTGGAGAACAGCGCAGCCCGCATTACCGACTCATCATTGTGGTTATAAGAGTGCACTATGTTACTGGAGGACATATGTTACCCTTCATGAACCAGGTGGAGAACATGAAGTGTAGGGACGACGACGTATTTGTGTGCAGCTGGCCGAAAACTGGTAAGTGAGTTTGTGAGTGTTAAAGCGACTCGGTACTGGTTTAGAAAACCCCACGTGCAAACGTTATCGTCATTCGTCATACATCATGCATCCCCATGCCCCATATACTATCTCGTAACACTCACCCTAACCCATAAAACTACCCTTAACCCATAACACTCACCCTGACCCCATAACACGAACACTGACCCATAACACCAACTCTAACCCATAACACTAAACTTAACCCATAACACTAACACTACCCATAAACACTCACACTAACCCATAACACTTGATCACCCTATCCCATATCACAAACCTAACCCAGAACACTCACCGTGACCCATAACACTAACACTAACCCATAACACTAACTCTAACCCAAAACACTAAACTTAACCCATAACACTAACAACTAGAGCACTCGGAGAGCGCAGACCTCCGCCAAGGCAGCTGAATTCTCTCACTGTACAGAATTTTTATTAATTAATTAATTTAATTAAATTAATTAATTGCATTTCCCCGGGAAAAATTTCACCAGGCCGGCCAAAATGTAATCAATTCTAAGTTACCCATTTCTGACCTATGCCTGAAAAATGTCTTAATTAATGACCGGCATCACTACCAAACTGTAATCAATGCTAAGATTACCCTATTTCTGAAAACCTATCCTGAAATTTAATTTTANCGAATGCGGATCACCAACCAAACATCTAGATCAGTTCTAAGTTAGCCCATTTCTTGACCTATCTTGAAATTTATGACAATCCGTCCGGCATAACCTTTTTCAAGTTGAGGCTGTATCACAAACAGAAACAAACACCCACAAACCAGACAAACACACCGGTGAAACGACATAACCTCTGCCAACCCATTGCCCCTTGGCGGAGATAATAATTCCCACAACACTAACACAAGCACTAACTCTAACTCTAGCACATAACACTAACACTAACAGTAACCCTAACGCTAACCCATAACTCTAGCCCATAACACTAATCCTAAAACTAACACTAACCCATAACCCTAACACTAATCCATAACAGTAACGCTAACCCTATCACTAACTCTAATCCATAACACTAACCCTAACCCATATCCTTAACGGGGATTGATATTGCCTTCTTATTATTATTGCGAGGGCCTGTAGACTTGACAAGCTCGGGCTCGGAAAAAACTGTGTGTGTGTGCGTGCGTGCGTGCGTGCGTGTGTGTGTGTGTGTGTGTGTGTGTGTGTGTGTGTGTGTGTGTGT
The DNA here is from genome assembly GCF_000485595.1 of Priapulus caudatus. Lineage (NCBI taxonomy): Eukaryota > Metazoa > Priapulida > Priapulimorpha > Priapulimorphida > Priapulidae > Priapulus > Priapulus caudatus. The sequence continues at coordinate 1,928 of NW_014577297.1, read as the reverse complement.
GTGTGTGTGTGTGTGTG
>NW_014577297.1:0-504 GCF_000485595.1 Priapulus caudatus | reverse complement strand
CTCTTTCTCTTTCTCTCACTCTCTCTCTCTCTCTCTCTCTCTCTCTCTCTCGTCTTTCTTTCTTTCTTTCTTTCTTTATTCTCTCTCTCTTTCTCTCTCTCTCTCTTTCGCTCTCTCTCTCTCCGTAGTTTCGTATATCTATTGTACGGAGCTTCCCCCTAATCGCAAGGACCCTTGCATGATCTGTCTTCTATCACTCACGCTAGGATCCCCGCGCGCACGTAGTCAAGATTGCCGACTTCCTGGGAAAAAGGCTGACAGAGGAGCAGATTGATAAGATAACGACGGAGACGAGCTTCACGAAAATGAAGAACAACAACATGGTTAACTATTCGTTCCTGGATAGCGTCAGGATTCCGGAGGCGGCACCTGTCATCAGAAAAGGTATCGGTATATACATTCACACACACACACACACACACACACACACACACACACACACACACACACACACACACACACACACACACACACACACACACACACACACACACACACACACAC
>NW_014577296.1:499699-509787 GCF_000485595.1 Priapulus caudatus | reverse complement strand
AAAATCTGAAAATGACGGCTGATGTGAGGTACCATGCCATGCACTTATTCTGTTGGTAATTCATCTTGTTCAATTTAAGAGTTGAGGTGGCCTAGCTAATTGTTGTAGCATTCAATATCATTCCTTTGCCAATATGGGTTTTGATTCAGATTGGATCTCTATGCAGTTACTCTTTGCTGAACATTGTACATGTCATTTAACAAAACACATTATTCATATTTCTTTCACTCGACCTGAGTAATATGCAGTGATTAAAGCAAGAGTGCTCAGAGGTGAGGCAAAGGTTTTGTGCTTAGAATATAATGAGCATGGGTCCCCCTTAATATGATGAGGTCAGCTTCATCACAATAGCTTGCATCTACATCCAGTAATAGCTTTGACTCTCAGTGTCCTTTGCTGTCCTGCAGGTTTATGTATGAACATGTTAAGCAGCTGTACAGCAATGTTAAGGTAAGAGATAGCAGTTGCAAACGTAAAGACTGGGAAGAAATTCTTGATAAATTGAGACATCAAGTTCCCCTACGTGCGCTCTCATGCTTGCAGCTTGCGAGCAAGATGTCTTCACACTATAACGTAAGTTAAACATGATAACAAACTTAAATAGTTATATGCATGGAGCTCTTTTTTTTATTCATAGTACTTATCAACGTACTGCATGCCAATTAAATGACATTTCTTGTTCGATAAAAGATTGTGATGGTAATTATGATAAAGGTTGTAAGAATGGAAATTCTAGAGGATGACAATGCCTTAACTAGGCTTCGGAATTATGATGTGGAAAAATGTAAATAGTTGATAGAATTTCTCCGAGCCCGGTTTTTTACTGTTTTCTAAATGAATAATTGCTCACTATATAACTTCTATTGTAGATCCTAACGCCACGTAAAATAAGGACACTCCTCAAGGATGTCGGGCATGACTACAGTTTAGCAGGAATCCTGAACTCTGAGCTGAGAGTTTTGAAGACACTGGACTATCGCATTTGCTGCAACACACCCCTGCTGCATGTCGACACCCTGCTAGCCATGTTAGGTACCTATAATAATTATTATTATGAAATGCAGGCCCGTAGCCGGGGGATGTCAGAGTGGTGAAATGAATATTTCTGTCCTAACAACCTGTTGTCTGCTTTTTCTTGCCAGTTATCCGAAATCTAAACATGTCCAAAACTAGACAGGACCACCTTCTAATAAAAAAACACCCGACCTTCCTGGGATGCTTGCTACGGACCTGATATGCCTCGATTTTTTAAATAACTATAATACAAACGAATAATACTATAAATGATATAATCATACGATGATAATATAATGATATAATGATAATAATATGAATGAACAAACATTCAAAACCACTAAAATGCGCATGTTGTGTCGCCGCAGATATACCTAGTTTGTATATATCCCTATAATCCCTCGTAAATCTAACCCTAACCCTAACCCTAACTGCCTGATGTTAACAGATGTGTATGTTGTCATTGCAGACAGATTCGTTGCATCACTAAAGCTTGATGAGTTGCGACGTGTTTCCATCAAGCTGCTAGATGCTGCCTACACATGGCAATGTCAGTCGCGATAAAGCAGCTTGTGTATGCCACCTGTACTGGCTCACGCATCCAATTCATTACTGCCAAATTAGGCAGCCAAAGGTAATGGACCCTTGATTCCCTTCCCCTCTTGAAATGTTGTAGTCAGGCAGCAGTTTGTTCATCCAATGTTTGGTCAGGATACTGTCTCAGCAACAGTTTTCGGGCTGAGTCCAACATATGACTGTGCTGGCTGCGATCACCCTTGTCGAGATTTGCTGCGGCAACGCTGGGATGCCTGTAGGGGCTGAAGGGTGTTCTCTTTGGCAGATAGCTGATTAACCTGCATTTGTCATTCATCGTCAGCGTGCTTGTACTAGCATATTTCAATGTCTGGTTTGTTTTGTTCAGCCCAGAGCTGGACAGTGTGTAGTTGACAATAGCCTGTGAGCGCTGCTGGCATTAGACAATTGTGACTTCAGCACAAGGCCAGCATGGGAGAGCCAGCCATATGAGAAGCACCTGTTGCTCTGTCCTGGCCTGCGCCCTCTCGGTCCCAGGCCAGCTGCTGGTTCTTCATACCTTCCTCATGCAGACCTGTTCTACATGGCGAAGTCTACGGACAGCCCAGCCAGTAGGCCGATCACTTCTTCTGACAACGATGGAACCTCTATTTTCGAAAGCAGTTGTACACATCTGCGATGAAATCATCCTTGACTTGCTCATTCGCGCTTGCACATAGCGGCGGGCCTAGATTGTGTAGAGGTTGTGGCCCAGAGGCACTGTTAGGTAGGGCACATTATCTGACACACGGGTGACGCTTCAAGGTGCAACGCCCATTGGCCATGCGCTCTGCTACTAACAAACTTCCGAGTATGCTCACCATTCTCCTAGTACTGTAACCAAAATGTGTAGCGACTACGAGGACTTCAAGAATTCGGTTTGGCCCTTGAGAAGCTTCCTTAGTGCCTGTTTAACACACTCATCTAGGCATGAACTCCTCTGGCAGACACGAGGAACCTCGTATCAGCGTTCTTGAGAGGACAGCAGTTCATCAAGATCAGTGTTCCAGTCGCGTCTGTCGTAGGCTCATCATACTTGGTGATTCTGTTGCCTACATGGTCTCTACTCACTCTTCAAAATGTGCTCTGCAGGATGGTTGAGAGAGTAGCTACATGCAAGTATGTCTGAGCCAATATTCAAGGCATTCAGTGCTGGGGCATCAACAAGGAGATGTCGCGTCGGTACTGCTTTGCAATAGCCTTGCCTTGGTCATCATATTACCCACCGCGTGTCGCAATATGATTCAGCTACAAGAAATTTACCTGGTCAGTCCTGACCAGCCATGAGGTGCCCGATCTTACCAAAAACCCATTTCTGCGTGTGAAAGCCGCCCCAGGTGCAAGACTATGCATTCAACGACACTCTCCTGGTTGGGCTCAGTCTCGCATGATCAATGAGGTTTCCACTAGTAAGTGTTGGTCGAAAGTGATGAATGGGTCGTAACACCAGGCGACGAGCATACTCAACACACGAAGCTTCAGTGTGAATAGATCGCACGTTGTGTGACAGGCAGCCATCAGACAATGGTGGTTGCTGCCCATTTCGGCTTTTTGGTACAGGTAGCTTATTGAAATGTGTGTCATCTGTGAGTCCTTGTCCCTGAAAGATGTATGTTGTAGCACTTAAAATCAAGGCATCTATGTTATTTAGAAGCGGTAGGTATTAGAGGAAATATCAAGTTGTATGGCGCCATTTGTGAAAAATGGCCGCCATTGGAACCTTCCGACCAACCAGGATTCCTAAGAGTTTTGATAGTATAGAGGACATACTTTCTGGTATAAAACAGCTGACAGACTTTCTGTTTGGCAATTGTCCGAGTTTGACCCCATTTTTTTCACAAATGCGTGGACTACTACCAATGCATGCTACGAGGCAACATTAACAAACACTATGAACGAAGATTTTTTATTTATCTTCTACTAGCGACAGTAGAACTGCTTCAGAAAATTGCACATTTACTGAATGGTTTTGTCTCTCGACTAAAGTGAATCGTTTTGAAACCAAGCTTGGCGAGCCACGTTCCTCAAGCAGTAGGCTTGTCCCAGCCTTTAGAAACACGTCAAAAACTATCTGTCCCCCCGCAACAGAAAAAAACCAAAGAGTTAAAACAAATTCCGCCAATTGCTGGCTACTACCTATTTAGCAGGTCGGTGTTGTCCAGGGCAGCACAATAGCATGCAACATATGCCTTTCAGGTCAGTGATAAAACGTCTAGGCAAACACTGTCTATTGAATAATGCAGAGACGTTTTGTTTATCCATGGAATACTAGCAATCCAAAGTCTATGGCAAATTCTTTTTCGTAAGGCCATCACAAATACTTCCGCTCACTTTATTGTTCGCTGGAAGAAGAAGTAAAGCGCTTACTCATGGATGCGAAGCATGTCGCTAAAAGTTTACTAAACCATTGCTACACTTTCGTGTGTGTAATAAACGCATTTACTTCTTACGCTCTTTATTGACATTACTCAAAAAATCACGCTCCCAATTAACATATAAGCAAATAGAATTAAACATACAATTGAAGGCCACTGCGAAAATAAGTGCAACATACAACAATACAACATCCTAAATGCGGGCTGATGTTAATTTTTCTCCACGATTGTACAACTAATAATTCATATGGTCTGGGAAAGTACAATTTCATAACATGACAATATACCAGGCTACAAGTATAAATTTTCCCATTTTCAAACAATAAAACATATGAGCGCCAACGCAAAAGAAACGGCTTTTAGAGATCAACATTTGCAGTATGGTGTCACCTTCCTCAAGGTATGATCACACTTTATGGACATGTAACAATTACGCCTTGTGCGTTATGCGTTGAATTGCTCTCCATCTCAGTCCTAGTGAGCAGCTCCTTCCCACTGAGCGATACATTGATTAGACCACTTCTGAATCTATGAAGGTACCGCCTGTGCAAATACTACCGATGTCATAATCATTATACTGTGCATAGTACATCGGTTATATATGCTTAATATTTATACTCATAATATCATGCGGTGAAGGTTTTTCACATTCAGATGTGGAATGTAATCGGTGTAACGGTAATCGCTCGGAAGCATTCATCCGTTACCTTTTACATGGGTCAGTGTCAGGTCCCGCCAAATGTATTCGTAGAGAGAAGTGAGAGAAATCGGCGGCAGATTTTCCTCTCCCACTTCGAGCGTGTAGCGGCTTCCATGCAAGACAACCCACTGCCTATTATGATTGTCATATAATTATAGGCGGCGAATGTAAATATACAGACTTACTAATTGTCGCTTAAAGTGGATAATGGCCGACCGTAAATAGAAAAAGATGAAAAAAAAATATTTTCCACTTTCAGCACAATATAAGTAAGCTGTCACAGTTTTTATGTTAATATGCTGCATTTAATCTTCTTATTTTAGCTATATTGTTCGATGGAAAATACACTCGTACGCATACATAGCCGCAAGTTAGCAAGCAAATTAATGTCAGGAACACCTAATATCATAATCGTCCAGGATTGGGATTTAACATAGTTGAGAAACAATCTATCAGTAAGAATTTGATGACCGATACGTTTAGTCCCGCGTTACTTCCGACTTATAATGAAGAAAAATGGCAACTAAAAATTTTACAAATTTTACCAATAGAAAATTCGTGTGACACTAGGTCAAGTTTGAAACTAGTAAAATATAAACGCATCGAAGCATTTCAAGCTACTGAACAAACTCTGAGGTTCAATTTGGGCATAACAAACTTTTCTGCATGGCAATAAAGTCAAAGGAAGCATCAGCATATATTTATAATTTCTCCGGTAAACAAAATTTCTGAGCTGAAAAAGACCTTGCCGTGCATGCTATTCACATAGCGTCTGGAACTACTACACATGAGTCAATCTATCATAAAATGTAGGCTATGCAGTATTGTTAAGGCCAAAAAAACAACATACCTGTGTTTTCCGGTTTCCCGACCCTTACCTAAGTTTTACACCCGACCCTACAACCTTTTATGCCAGATTTTTCAAAAATATAAATTTAAACTGAAAATTCCGATATGAAATGAGTAAGGTTTGATGCAACCCATCACGCACCGCTGATGCCACTGATACGTTTATAGCGCATGGAAGACAACTCGCCAGCAAAGCCACGTGAAATACCGGCCTGTCACGCGAGATCGTCGCACAGTGTAAACATAGACTAAGAATGGCTTTCTAACCACTGATTACAAAAAAAAAGATTTGGAAAAAAAAAAAGTTAAGAGCCTACCTACCCTACTCTATTTTTTTTTTTTTTTGCCTTATAAGAAAGCCTCAATGGAGAACAGCGATAGCACTAAGGCTAACATACCTGTTATTAATGAGGCCTCGCATTTCTTATGAAGCTACTAATCGCATCTTCAAGAAAACACATATTGTGTTGGCAGCCACTGCAAATATAAAAAGGTATAGATACCGCTGCAGGCCTTACAATATCAACCTTCTGTGTACCGTTAGTAAAAGTTGCTTTATTTACGTAAGAATAGCGCAGTATTTTAAATATCTGAAATTAAACGCCAACGAGATCGCTCTTTCATATACACAGTAAATAATTATACAACTAGGAAGCTACTTATTGAAAAGCACGCCCGCATTATCTCTATGTTTATATTGGCAGCACTGTTATGCTTCATGAACAGACAATGTGGCTGGCAATTCTTACAGCATCACCAATTCCTCAAAATAACATCAACAAGCATGTACAGATGAATGACAGACACATTTTTTGTTTAATGTACTAATTAATTGGACTTGATAGCTCTAACTAGATATCATTATTTCATAGAAAGAGACCGAGTCAACATCAATAGTCACTATCGATTGATACATTGTGGCTCAAGCGATAGAGAGCATGTCCAAGTAAATAAACATCTAATCGCTATCCTATCAGCGTCGTTCGCAGGACATCATCTCTATCCTTGAACGCAATACATTGTTGCGTTGCCTATTTGCTTGTCTACCGGGGGGGTGGCCCAATTCCTCAATTAGGAAATGCCCATGTTGTCAGTAAATCTTGTGGAGGTCAGAGGCCATACCAACAAGTCCAATTTCAACCTTTTCTTCAACTTTTTTTCAGAAGTCTTGCCATTTCTGGAGTAAATTTGCTCTGCCAAAATTATTTTTTTAATACACAGAGATAAAAGAATGTAGTCCTGCTGACAGACTGACTACGTACTGCTGTCCAGTCGCTACGTAGTCATTGTAGGTCCTACTTGGTATGGGCGCGCGGGGGGGCAGCGGGGTGTCACGGCCTCATAGAGCTAGATGTCGCCCCAGGGTATCTGCGAACGTACCCCTGGGTATGGTCCGGTATACGAACTAGGTAACCCTGTAACTATTTGGATATGTTAGGGTTAGGGAGTAGGCAGGCGTAGGCGGACTCCCTAGACTCGTTAGTGGACGTAGTGCGAGGTACGGTCCGGCATACCTTAGATAGTAGCGCAAGGGTAACGTTCGCGGTATACGGAACCGTACCCAGGGTAAATTCCGCAACGTGGCCTGGTAGTACCCTGCACAGGGCCACTGAAGCATTTCAACTGTAAACACACGCGGCGCCATGCGCGCGACAAACTGACAGCAGGACAATAATATAGTAGAGTCTATATATTTATGTGCAATATAATATGTTCTATATATGATGCTCGATCAATATATATGTGTCTAATAGGACTCTATCAAGAGGCTAAAAATACTAGAGTGTACAACGGAAAAAACGGGAAAAATAGTTGCTATTTCAGCGACATAACATATTTCTACTTGCCTGCGAGTCTCGAATAATTTCATCGGTATTGCATTACAGCAGAAATTCTTGCTCTCTTAAAAAACAAGACGCACCGCTTGTCAAGTACGTTTGATAGCTCCTAGGTCGGAGATATCGGCCTCCTAAACCTCCCTGCCACATGCCAAAACGCCACCTCGAATCCACTTCTGCCAGCATCCTTATCCGCGCTAAGGCGTTGCTCGTGAAACGTTCGTTTTTCCAGCGAATAAATTTATCGAATGGAAGCGGTGCTGTCGCGTTATCATATGTGACATCGGGCATCGGCCTATGCCATTATCGTTCCATTATCTCCTAGCACGCTAATGCGCTCGTGCATGATGGAGCCGGCTGCCAGAATAAAGGTTTTAACAACGCAGGTCTGCAGTTAGCAAAGTGTAGTAACTAGTGATTGGAATTCGGCTGGAAATTTCATAATGCGAATTATTGTTCGCCCATAACCGATCGATAATCGATTAATAATCGATAATCGGTTAATAGTATAGCATAGATATTAATTTAATGCTTACTTTGTATATACAATATAACATAGCATTCATATTATCATTGTATTATGATCATCGTATGAAACCTGTGAAGGTTGCGGGATGTATACTCAATGTCTGTTCGCTCCATATACAGTATTTAAATTCAATTTTAAAAAGAAATGGTTTAAATGCCTTTATTAAAACATAAAAGTTTTAAAGCAAAACATGAATCATAGAACTTGTCTTTCTTAATAGTAAGTAAGTTTGTTTGTGTTTCTAATAGTGTAGGCTGGTACCGAGTTAGATTGTGCGGCAATGGAATATCCTCTCCAATACAGATGTAACAAACAATACGGAGCGAAGAATCGTCATCTAACGATAACAATCTGTGGGCCAGTGGGTCAAGTCAAACCCAAAACAAAGAGACACTGTCCAATTTTGTCCACTGTCTATAGAGTCCAGGCCTAAAAAATACTTTTTTATTACGAGAGCTCTTTGATTTTGTATAAAAAAAGAGCTCTCGTAAATTTTGTTTAGCGGGAGCTATTTTAAGCTTGCCAGAGCTACTTTTCATAGCATGATGTTTGCTGAAATTTTCCAGTAATTTTGACTGCACGACTTAAGAATGTTGCCTGCCCAGAAACCAGAAATGTGTCTCCATTATCGAAAGGTGTTTCCCAAACAACAAGTCAAGGATTACTCCCTGTTGGCAAAATCGACGAGGGTCACAAAATTAGTCCTAATGGGACAAAATCGACGGAGGCCGGGTTTTTACCATGTTTGCTTGTAGCATTTGTGTACAAAGTATGACTGCATGCACATGATGTCTCATTCAGTATTGTTTTTTAATCCAAATCTCGTTATGCTCAGTCATTCCATAAAAAAAACATTGCTTGCGCGCGAACAGCGAAGTGCTAAATTCAAGGCTACCTGCCCCGGGGCGAATTTTGGTTGCCGCCGGGTCATAGAGGCAACGGGTTTTGTCGAGACACCGGCACCGCAGGGTTCGATATTCCGTACTTGAAAACTAGTGGAAGGCAGACGAGACGGATGCACACCTCAGAAAGTTGGTGACCTGCCACAAAAATTGGTGGCCAGTGAGTAACAAAATAGTATATAAAGATAACCATTGAATTAAAACAGGTCATAGCGCATAAACACCAAGGATTAATGAAGAGCAAAATAGTGTCTTCATTAACTCTTGATGTAAGCTTTAATAGAAGTGGTCAAATAATGTTCAATCTCTAGGAATGTTCGGGACAGCTCCTGTAACGGTTACTTTTCGTATTCTCTTCCCACAGTCCACGGTACGCCCCATGCATAGAATCTATCAAGCTACGCCGCACATCTCCACAAAGTTACAAAGTGCCTAAATCTCAAGTATATACATTACATTCTTCTAAATATCTACCTGGAATAAAAACAGTCCTACTTTCTACGTGACGAATTATCAGAAAGCAGCTTTGATTACGTGCGGTCAGGTGGCACTGTCGTTGCCCTAACTCCACATAACCAGCCTGCGATTATAAACTATTGTTAGCGCGGTTTGATACAAAAGCACATTGATTTCTAGACTGTCCGGCGAGTTTTGTTCGGTTGGCGAATCATGCGTTGAGGAAGTTCATGCAGCTTAGATGTTTTGATACCTCATAGCTGTCGTACGTGAGGAACGGGTCGTGAACGCTGCGGCGCACGGAGCGATTTTCTCGTAGCTCGCACATTCGGCTCATCAGTTAATTGTTTGTTACGCAGAAGCGCTTTGAAAAGCTGACCGGGAGCGATAATCGCCTCGCCGCTGCCAGTGTTTTTTTCGCGCTATAAGTACACTAGTCCTGCTCCTGCAATCAGAGAGGACCTAATGTCAACAGTAACTGAGTTCATAAGTGTCCTCTGACTACACGCACTGATGCACTTCTACTTCGCTACCAATACATTCTATGTCTCAATTTACGTATTTTTTTTTTTGGTATTTTTATAATCGATTTATATTGTTTCATATCGATTATCCGAATTGAGACTATAAATCGCTCGATTTTCGATATAATCGACATCATCAGGACATCACTAGTAGTAACAGTTACAATTTGGACATAGACATCCATCTATCAGCGCTCCAAGTGGGACTGAAACCAATAGCCAAAATGCTTCAACCCGCTGTGTAGGATTGCTGGCAGAAGTGAATCGAGAGTGCGCGTTTGTCATGTGGGAGGGGAGGTTTACGGAGCCGATATCTTCCGCCTAGAGT
>NW_014577296.1:493864-499674 GCF_000485595.1 Priapulus caudatus | reverse complement strand
TACCATAGCAGCAGACAGAGGCTCTATAACATTCTATTCATCTGCCGCGACTGGAAAGCGCCGTCCAATCAAAAGAGGACAGGTAAGAGAGTAGGCACGACAGGTGAGCAGAGCAGGCACGACAGCAGTGAGAGAGCAGTCAGGACAGGTGAGGAGAGCAGTCAGGACAGGTGAGAAAGCAGTCAGGACAGGTGAGAGAGCAGTCAGGACGGTGAGAGAGCAGTCAGGACAGGTGAGAGACGGCACAGGTGAGAGAGCAGTCAGGACAGGTGAGAGAGCAGTCAGGACAGGTGAGAGAGCAGTCAGGACAGGTGAGAGAGCGGACAGGTGAGAGAGCAGTCAGGACAGGTGAGAGAGTAGTCAGGACAGGTGAGAGAGCAATCAAGACAGGTGAGAGAGCAGTCAGGGACAGGTGATGAGAGCAGTCAGGACAGGTGGAGAGCAGTCAGGACAGGTGAGAGAGCAGTCAGGACAGGTGAGAGAGCAGTCACGATAGCAGGGCCGTAGCCTGTGGGGGGCAAGGGGGGCAGCTGCCCTAGGATTTTAGGAGCAAATTTAAAAAAAAAAAAGCTTAGCTAATAATCGTAAATAACCCTAACCGGATTTTTTTGGTTACTTATCTGCGTAAGCTTGTCTCTCAGACCCACCACCCTTACGCCACTATGGACGTCGATCAAGATCTGCGCCGCGCTGCTCATCATTTCACAATTGAGTCATGAAATTTTGCCCCCCCATAGGAATTTTGATCTTGACGTACGCGGGCCAATGGTTGAGTAGTGTTGAGCCCTTAATAGTCATGTATATGGGGGGAGTATCGTATTGACAAGCGGTTGGTCTTGTTTTAGAGAGCAAAGAATTCTGCTTAATGCAATACCATGACATTATTCTAGACTCGCAGGCAAAGTAGAATAATGTAGTCGTGAAATAGCACTATTTTCCCGTTTTTCCGTTGTACACTCTAGGTATTATCCGCTCTTGACTCTATATTTATGTGTCAGTGTGCGCGCAATGGCGCCGGCGTGTGTTTACAGTTGAAATGCTTCAAGTGCCTGTGGTACCCTGGGGGACATAGACCCTCTCAGCGTCAGCTACCGATAGGCCCCTACTGACAATCTGTGGATTGAAACATAACGTTATAACTCGTACCTTTCTGGGCAAGGTCAACGTCCCATCAATATCAAAAAGTAAAATCGTAGAGCCATCACCTCCAGCCATTATATTTTAGGTAAAGACACTGAAGAAAACCTAATCAGAACCTCAATAAACTGGAAAAATGACTAGTATAACATTAACAATAACAGTTGTTACGTGGAGGATGCCATAATATGTACATGTCGCAGCGCTACCTGACGGTCAAATAAAAAGAAATTCACTGTTTGCAGAGCACGACTATTCTGTCAATCGTTTCATAATATATCGGTACTGAAATCACTGACATTTATAACATAATCATATAGTAACCATTTACATAATAAAACTTAACATACAATGATCTTCAGTTCTATGCAGTGAATAAAATCTACGATATGTCCCGACAGATGGCGGTGTATTGAAGTAGGCTGCTTCTTCAGCCACCGGCTTGCCAATCGTATCTTTTTATTATAAAAAATATAAATATATTAATCTATTATCTAAGTTGTAGAGTATTATTTATTTATTGTTGTTGCACGCAATGCATAGTGTAAATATTCAACCAGACGCAGTGGAGAAGTCGGAAAAGCAGGGACGAACACGTAGTACACATAACGAGACTGATTTGATGTGGCAGTGTAGCGACATGTGTGTGTTGGATGAAATGCACAATATCCGCCAGGATGTTATTTTCACACAACCTCATTACATTTCTAATCCAAATGGAAAGGCTAACGACGCTGAAGTATTTATTTCACTTACTTATATATTTTAACTTACGCTATTATTTGTCGATTTAATAAATCGTCGTTAATATACACACAATTGCGGTCAACACAGTATTCAATAAACTAAAGTAAAGGTATATAATAAGGTTTATTATTAATTAATAAGCAGGAAATCAAGAAAATTATTTAGGCTAAGTTAACTAATGCATTATATTGAATTCATTGGCATGATCATTATTATAGTATATATATGATCAATTATGAGTCATAGCTGCCAATACTATTGCATTGCCATTGACTGAATACTGTCACTGATAATGATTATGCAAACTCAAGTCCAAGTTAAGAGTAACTCAGATCAAATTAAGATTGTGTTATAAATGGATCTTTTAAATGTACATCTTGTGTTTCAGGGGTATTTTCATAATGCCAACTCGGTTAATTACATTTTCTTGGTCAGCGAAAATCTGAAAATGACGGCTGATGTGAGGTACCATGCCATGCACTTATTCTGTTGGTAATTCATCTTGTTCAATTTAAGAGTTGAGGTGGCCTAGCTAATTGTTGTAGCATTCAATATCATTCCTTTGCCAATATGGGTTTTGATTCAGATTGGATCTCTATGCAGTTACTCTTTGCTGAACATTGTACATGTCATTTAACAAAACACGATTATCATCCTTTCTTTCACAACTCGACCTCTAGAATATGCAGTGATTAAAGCAAGAGTGCTCAGCAGGTGAGGAGTAAAGGTTTTTGCCTTAGAATATAAGGAGCCATGGTTCCCCGTAATATCTGAGAGGTCAGCTTCATCACAAATGCTTGCTCTACATCCCAGTAATAGCTTTTGACTCTCAGTGTCCTTTGCTGTCCCTGCCAGGTTTTATTGTATGAACAGTAAGCCAGCCTGTAACAGCAATGTTAAGGTAACGAGATAGCAGTTGCAAACGTAAAGAACTTGGAAGAAATTCCTTGCTAAATTGAGACCATCACAGTTCCCCTACGTGCGTCTCCATGCTGCAGCTTGCGAGCCAAGATGTCTTCACACTATAACGTAAGTAAACACTGATACCAAACTAAATAGTTAGTAACTGCATGTACTTTTTTTTATTCATAGTACTTACTCAACAAGGGTATCTGGCAATGGCCAATTAAATATGCACATTTCTTGTTTTTCGATACGAACAGATTGTGATGGTAATTAGATTAACGTGTCAGAAATGAAATTCCTAGAGATACAATGCTTCACATAGGCTTGCCGAACTTAATGATGTGGGAAAATGTCCCAATACGTTGACAGACTTTCTCCCCGAGCCCCGTTTTTTACTAACTGTTCCTAAATGAAATACTTGCTCCGTAATCAGCTTCTATTGTAGATCCCCTAAACGCCACGTAAAAAGGACACCCCTCAAGATGCGGGCAATGCACACAGTTGCAGGAATCCTCGAACCTGCACCTAACCGTTTTTGAAGACACTGGCCTATACTCCGCGCGCCGCCGCCGCATTTGCTGCAACACCACCCTGCTGCATGTGTCGACACCCTCTAAGCCATGTAGGGTACCTATACATAATGTAAATATATGAACGCAGCCCCCCGTAGCCGGGTGTCAGAGGGGTGAATAAAATCAATATCTTCCTAACAACTCTGTTGTCCCGCTTTTTCCCGCCCTCTGCCAGTTAATTTCCGAATCTAGAACCATGTCCAAAACCTAACAGGGAACCACCTCGAAATAAAAAAAACCGCCCGACCTTCCTGGATCCTTGCTACAGAACCTATATGCCCTCGATTTTTTTAAATAACTATTAATACAAACGAATAATACGATAAATGATCTAATCATAACCCCCAACCCATATAATAAATGATATATAAGATAATAATAGAATGCACAAACCTTCACAACCACTAAAATGCGCATCGTTTGTGATCGCCGCAGATAATACTTAGTTGTAATATATCCCCTATACATCCTCGAAACCTAACCCGTAACCCTAACCTAACCACTACACCCTAACCCTAACACCCCTAACTCGTGATGTTAAACAGATTTGTAGTTGTCCATGGCGACCGATTCGTTGCATCACTAACCAAAGCTTGCTTACTGAGTGCGACCGTTTTCCCCCTCAAGCCTGCTAGATGCTTGCCTACTTTGCAGCCGGACAGAGCCTCTATAACATCCATTCATTGCCTATTGCCGCGACTGGAAGCGCCGTCCAACTCAAAAAAGAGGACAGTGAGAGAGTAAGGCCGACAGGAGAGAGTTGGCATGACCGGTGAAGAGCAGCTCAGGACAGTGAACGACACCAGACCGGTGAGAGAGCAGTCAGGACAGTGAGAGAGCAGTCCAGGACAGGAGAAGAGCACTCAGGACAGGTGAGAGAGTATCAGAGCCACGGCCGACAAGAGCAAATCAAAGACCAGGTTGAGAGAGCAAGCTCCAGCTGAACAGGTGAAGAGAGCAGTCAGGACAGTGAGAGAGCAGCCAGACGACGTGAGTAGAGCCATCCAGGACAGGTGAGAGAGTAAGTCAGGACAGGCGTGAGAGAGTAGTCAGCGCAACAGGCTGAGAAGAGCAATCAAAGACACGGTGACCGAGCAGTGCAGAGGACCGTGAGAAGCATCCAGGACAGGTGAGAGAACGCAGTCCCAGGACAGGTAGAGAGCAGTCACGATAGCAGGGCCGTAGCCTGTGGGGGGCAAGGGGGGCAGCTGCCCCCTAGATTTTGGAGCAAAATTAAAAAAAATAAGCTTAGCTAATAATCGTAAATAACCCTAACCGGATTTTTTTGGTTACTTATCCGCGTAAGCCTTGTCTCTCAGACCCACCACCCCTACTGCACTATGGACGTCGATCAAGATCTGCGCCCGTTGCTCATCATTCCACAATTGAGTCATGAAATTTTGCCCCCCCTTAGGAATTTGCTCAGCGTACGGCCCTGGATAGGTGAGCTAAGTCATAATAGATAACGTGGTATTTGGGACAGATGAGCTAAGTGGCAATAGGTGAGTTGTCATGATAATTTTGCGTGTTGCTCGTGCAGGATTCTTCTGACGTCGGTCAAACAAGACACGTGGCTGCTGGCTGCTGGAGTCATCGTTAGCGCCACCTATATTGTTAATCCAGCCGCCAGCGAAAAGGTATGAAAATAACATGGAAGGTCACACTATAGGTGTAAGTGGCTGTTAATAAATTGTCAATTAAAATGAATTACAAAATAGGCATTTGATTTCACTGAAATCAACAGTAAAAAAAAACATTGTTTTTTTCACTCCTGTTGAAACAAATAAGCTTAGTGGTCACAGCTAACCAGACGTAAGGGAAAAGTCAGATAAGTGGGAAATAGCATGAGAGAAACATGTCGAATTGGATTTTATGTGGCAGCGTAGCAGCATGTTTGATTAATGATTATACACCAGTAGAGCATTTAGCACTCTCTTCAAACTTGCCAGAACTGTATTAGAATAGTAATTGTATAGGTAGAATAGTAATTGTATAGGTAGAATAGTAATTGTATAGGTATAATAGTAATTGTATAGGTAGAATAGTAATTGTACAGTAATTGTATAGTAATTGTACTGTAATTGTACTTGTACTTGTACTTGTATTGTAATTTGTATTGTAACTGCGTCTGTATAGTAATTGTATTGGTAGAATAGTAATTGTATAGGTCAAAGGTTACATTATAAAATCCTGCGCGCTAAGACACTTCGTCTTCAGTGCTCCCGTTGCCTCACATTGTTCTAAGAAGCCATTTCTATAAGCTCTGCAGTCACATATGATGTTGTTTATTGTTGTACCTCGTTAGGTTATAGCGGCTTTGGAAAAGATGGATCATTTATCGAAGGATGACATTATTGACTTTGCATCGGCGCTGTTATCGCTACTCAGAGAAAACCATGAGCATTAGTAATGTATGCGTGCGTGCGTGCGTGCGTGCGTGCGTGCGTG
>NW_014577296.1:489204-491399 GCF_000485595.1 Priapulus caudatus | reverse complement strand
AAATAATAAGTATAATGCAGCAATTTAACCATAAAAAGTGAACAGAATTACTTATATTTTGTGAAAATATGGAATTATTATTATTTTTTTATTTACGGTGACGTAATCACTTTAATGCACCGAAACCATTAACTTTTACCGGTACGGAGGCTATCGACGGAGCCGTTACTTCACATGACAGCGAGGACGATGGCACGGTAACGACGCAGAGCACGCTGACACGCACGTTTACCGTTACTGACCACGATAAAACACTACTCTGTAGTTACGCGGACATATACGATTCCTATCCTTCAAGGTCGCTCGCCGTGAAGCTTAACGTTATGTACCTGAACGACGCGGTTACAGTGAGCAGTGAAGACGGACCAAGTAATGTGACCATCATCCCTGGCAACAAGCTATCGCTCCTCTGCAGTGTAGACGGATACCCGCAACCAACTTATTTATGGCTTCACAACGAAACTGAGATAAGTGAGAAAGAAAGCAATCAGTACGTGATCAAGACTGCCACATATTTCGATGCGGGCGACTACGCATGCGCGGCCAGCAACTCTGTCGGCAAAGTAACTTCTAGTAATTCGGTCTTTGTGACTGTTTACGTTTCGCCGAAACCCCCGGATGATGGCGCCAACATCGGACTCATTCTCGGACTTGTCTGCCGCGGCTTAGCAGTGATTGTCGTCATCGTCGTCCTCTACGTACAAAAGATTCAATCTCCCCTACCGATACACGAGGAATACTGAATCAGATTTGACATGAATACGGATTGATGCAATAAAAACAAGTCGTATTACGTCACATATCTATATTCAAATATTGCTGACACGATATTTACCAAGCGATCATAAAAATGGAGATTCCCAGTAACAACTTCTACCTGTTTCTATGTAATTAGTGATTACAACGCGCGCGCCCTCATGTGTACTTTGATCGTTTTTACTGATGGCTCACACCCGCAGAATTCTGCCTCAAGCAAAGTAAAAGCAGAAAGCATCAAAGCTGCTTGCTGCCAGTAAAGACAGTCACCCACATTGGTATGATCAGGAGTGAATTATAATAGATCTATTTGTATTCACTCCTGGAATGATTACACGCTTGTACTGCTGCTAGACTACTTTAAAACCACATAGTTACTGCAATTTACTGCTAATAATATTACTACTAATGATACTAAAGAAATACTACTGATACTACTGTACTTACAGAAATGCACTTGAACATTGACCAACTAAACACCAATTCGTCTTAGTTTCTGATAGTGTCACACAATTTGAACGTTTCCGCTGTGGTATGATGGGGTATTATAAGCAAGCCTTGATAAGTTAAGGTCAATTTCTCTTCAATGTTAGACAATGCTCACGGATTCTGTTATCAAATGAGATCCATGAAAGTAACTAGACTGATAGAATAGATATCGCTAACGAGCTAAAGGAAAAGCTGAATTTGATAATGCTACTACTTGATATCTAGTATATAAACACACTTAGGACCATGATTCCATTTAAATAAACTAATGAAGTGATGGAATTTACAAACTGATCATTACACCTCCTCCCTGCTTGGTTTCTCCCCAAACAAAATCGTTAAAAAATATATAATTTTTTTTTTTTTCTAATAAAAATATAATCATTAATATAAAAATATATTATTAATAAGATTTTTTTTTATTTTTCGATAATCACATACATGGTTCATCTCATAATTCATCAACAATTTAAATTACGTATGCCATAAACATACTTGGTTGGTTCCTGAAATGTATTCTACATACTATTTTTATGAGTTCCCTGCACAAGTTTTTGCTTTATTAAAATGCTCCTATTGTTGTTAGATTATAAGACAACGGCTAAGCTTTGTGTAGAACATTTTAATAGTATGTCCCTATTATTAACGCAAGATAAACAGAAATTTAAATGGAGGATATTCATAGTTATGGGCATGTTAATATGACGAGAGTGATGTAACTCATAAAGACGTTATATTAGCTGGAGGGCCTGATACATGTTCTGCTACAGCCATACGACCGCCAACAAGAGCCTGCGATAATCCGCTCTGACCCAAAACAAGGTTCTACAAAACAACAACGTGCATGCGCACCAGTGAGGTATTCCACTATTAATCCCCCTTATCAAGAAGCATTTAACAAAAATAGCATGCATGACATAATGAAACCATGGAATCGTTGAAAATTTCTA
>NW_014577296.1:479745-489179 GCF_000485595.1 Priapulus caudatus | reverse complement strand
AATTCATAACAATTTAAATACCGGTACGTTTGCAAACAGCTTGGTGGGTCTCCTTGAAATGTACTCTGCATACTTATATTTTATGAAGTTCCCTGCACCAAGTTTTCTGTTTATTATAAATGCTTCCTGATTTTTGTTAGATTTATAAGACAACCGCTAAGCTTTTGTGTAGACATTTTGTTAGTAATCCCCTATTATTAACGCAAGATAAACAGAAATTTTAAATGGAGGTTATTTCATATGTATGGGTCTCAACTCATAGTACGATAACTTAATGGCATGTTTCCAAAACCGGCGCACTCGCATAACATTCAATAACATAATTTACGCTAGATGACAGCACTTGACAGTGAAAGCTTTCCAAGTTCCAACATCATAGACTGGTCATTTGGAGCAGTTCGCACACTTGCTGCATGGTATCAGCTGGACTGGTCACAGAATGACCAATCGTCCTTTCATCCGCGAAAATCTCGTAATCGTTTTCGTATACAGTATCGCATATATCACTGGATTATAATTATTATATATCACTGGATATATGTACCGTATGTCGCTTATATCACTGGATTAACGAGACTGCCAGTGATCAGAGGCCAGAACCTGATTATTCTATGCTTCAGCAGCTAGAGAAATAACTTCAACGAAGTAAACCAGAGAATACGTTCAGTGATCGAAGTGAATGGTAGGGATGAAATAGTTTGCCTGCGATCTAACAGTTTATAGAATATACGAATATATTAGGTTGTCGTGACCGCCGGAGGCTTCCTCGTCTGCAACGGCGGTTGCCTTCTTGAAGCAGGCGATCTTTTGTACGTAGAGGACTGTTGTGGTATCGCATCACAGCCAAACTGCTA
Source organism: Priapulus caudatus (assembly GCF_000485595.1). Classification (NCBI taxonomy): domain Eukaryota; kingdom Metazoa; phylum Priapulida; class Priapulimorpha; order Priapulimorphida; family Priapulidae; genus Priapulus; species Priapulus caudatus. The sequence continues at coordinate 488,325 of NW_014577296.1, read as the reverse complement.
ACAGTGATTATGATTTGGTAACCATATTTCCAGTCCTTTATTTCACATATCACTCCGCCTCCGCAGCCTCATCACCTATCCATATAGTACTACCACATCTCCCTCACAATGGTAAGAAATTAGCATTATCACAAAAATTGCAAAGATACATATAAGCAATCAACATTCAAGCAATTACGAAACACGAATCATATACCCGATACACTCATTTTTGATGAGATGAGTCTGAAGTCCTCCTTGAAGTCCACAGAATGATGATGTAGAGATTTCGGGGGGTGTAACTCACATGAGCAGTAGACTAGATCAGGATGGATATAGTTTGAACTCGCAGTATAGATAGAATAACCATATATTGGCTAAAGACAGGATAAAATATAGACAGTGTTGTAATATGGACTATATTCCCTTCGCGTAAGGACACGTAGTGGGAACGTGAGTGAGGTGAGGAGGCTTAACTGTCATGTCTCTCACCGACACTGTTCGTCTGACTAAATAAAGCAACATTCTTCATAGATTGACTCTTGTCATCTTATTAAAGACAGCACATAAATATAACGATCAACACCTGGGCGCAGCCATCTTGGATCATACGGATGGGGTCTAGGGAGAAGAAGGGATGTAAGCGAGAACGCAATATATAGAGTATGATAATCAACGCGTTTATGTACTATTAATCAGCATAATATACGAAGAGATTTGAATAGAATGAATAGTCTAGGTTGTCGAAGAGAGGAATATTTACTTAGAAACGAGTTGCGTCAGCAGGGGAGACAATCGTACCAGCCACGGAATCTGCGTGGGGAGTAAGCCTAGTGTTTTGACGACGCGTACTTAACAAGGGCAGGTAGGGGGGCGTTGCCAGCTAGGTATATAAGGCGCGCCGAACCGCAGCACAAGAGTGTGTTATTTTTCAGGTTAGGTAGGAAGAAGAAGCGGTAAGAAGGAGAAGAAGAAAACATTTTAGGTCCCCAGGAGATAGAAGAGGGAATAGGAGAACGGGGTATAGAACTACGGGTACAGGGAATAAAACTGGAAGGAAAGGGGCACGGGATTTCAGGTCGGTAGAGCCAGGAGCGACTACGAGGGAGACACGTACCCTTGGAGGCTACCTAGGTCTATGCGAAGAAAGGACGACGGGGAGAGGAGAAGACGAAGCCGGCAACGCGTTAATTCTTTAGTCTAGTGGTTAGTTAAACAACGTAACAGCGCTTCACGCTGCACGGATAATCGCGATAACGGCGAAGCAGATGACTTATAACGCAAGCTAAGTAGCGTAGTTAAGCTACCTATACGAGATAAACACAGATCCGCGGCATCTACGAATGCCGGGAAATTATTCGTAGGCTAGTAAGAAACAATAAAACTATAACCGTACATGCAGTTAACCAAATATAACGGTGTTCTGTTTCACTGGTACAACCTGTTATACGCTACTGCATCACCGTCCTGCCTGACGGCAGGAGCGAACAATGAATCCACATAACTAAACACGCGTTAACTATATAACGCCTGTCATACCGTAGTCGGCTACCCCTAGGGCCACGTACTACAATAATATTTTATATGAAAATACGATTGTATCATGCTTTGAAAAAGTTTAATATTAACACCACCAGTGCATCAAAAACATGCAAAAGAAATAGAAAGGCTATGAAATTATAACATTTGTAGGATAGATACATTTAGATATTAAATTAATATAATTGCTATTGCCAATTGGATCAGTCATTACATGTCGAACAACGAAAGAATCTTATCTCTTTGTTGAGGAATTTTAGTTAAGCACGTGTTTATTATGTGGGATTGACGAACATAGTCACTCTGCTCCGATGTTTTAATTATATGGCCATATTCAATAAAAAAGCATCAAAATGTAATGATAAGTAATATCTTGCAATGGTTTATAATCATTTTAATCAAGCTGGTCACTATTTGGCAGCACTTGCAATCAAATTACATAGCGTTAGATAGGGAGTGTCACCTCTTATCGTTATAAGCGCTTTGCCAATATCACAAACATTACAAAAATTACAAATATTACAAAAATTACAAATATTACAAAAATTACGAAGACGGTGACGATGACGACAATCACTGCTAAGCCGCCGAAGACAAGTCCGAGAATGAGTCCAATGTTGGCGCAATCATCCGGGGGTTTCGGCGAAACGTAAACAGTCACAAAGACCGAATTACTAGAAGTCACTTTGCCGACAGAGTTGCTGGCCGCGCATGCGTAGTCGCCCGCATCTAAATATGTGGCAGTCTCGATCACGTACTGACTGCTTTCTTTCCCACTTATCTCAGTTTCGTTGTGAAGCCATGAATAAGTTGGTTGCGGGTATCCGTCTGCACTGCAGAGGAGCGATAGCTTGTTGCCAGGGATGATGGTCACATTACCTGGTCCGTCTTCACTGCTCACTGTAACCGCGTCGTTCAGGTACATAACGTTAAGCTTCACGGCGAGCGACCTTGAAGGATAGGAATCGTATATGTCCGCGTAACTACAGAGTAGTGTTTTATCGTGGTCAGTAACGGTAAACGTGCGTGTCAGCGTGCTCTGTGTCGTTACCGTGCCATCGTCCTCGCTGACATGTGAAGTAACGGCTCCGTCGATAGCTGTGCCATCAAGTTGCCATGCTACTGTTCCTTCCGGGAAGCCCTTACTTGCAGTGCAACTAACTACATGTTCATCTGCGGTTAATGTTACCGAATCCCCCTCAACAGCATCGCCGTCCATCGTCATGGTAACATCCTCTGCTGGCACCGCCACAATCACGTTCATCGTGTTAGTCGACTTGTAATCACCAAAGACACTAGTCGCTTGACACGAGTACGATCCGCTGTCCTGGAACGCTATTGGCTCGATCACTAACTCGTTTATTGTTCCCGTGGACTGGTATTCGGCGTCATCGTACATCCACGTGTAGAACGGCTCTGGGTATCCGTTAGCATCGCAGTTCATTACCAACTTCTGCTCTGCTAGGACGATGACGCCATCGCTGGTAGGCTTGTTGGTGCTGCTGATGACAACAGTTTCACTCAAGTATAGAGTCTCTGATTTATCGATCGCGGTTAGATCGTCATGGGTGTAGACATGACAGCGCAGCGTCTTTTCATCATCATCCGATGAAAACACATGACTCAGGATGCTCTTAGTTGTGAAGGTCTTCTGTATGAAGCCCGGTTCTTCAGTTGCCTGCGAATCACGAGTAATGTCTTCCTCGTTCAGCAACCAGCTGATCTTCGCTGCGGGCTTACTGCTGTTTGAAACGCAGGCGAACTGCAGCGTGTCATCTGGCGAAGAGGCGTTGGCAATCGGAGAAATGGTCACTGATTGCGGTTCCATGAGTACCGTCAGAGAAATTCTGCCAGACGTGGGGTTAAGCGAACCTTGCTGCTGCCACTGACAGTAGAACTCAGCATCATCGATATCTAATTGTAGCGCTTGTATGTCTATGCTATGGTCGCCTGTCTTGTAATACTCGGCATCACTATAAGAGTATCTGTCTTCCTTCTTGATAATAATCTCGGTACCGTCGCGGTACCACCCAGATTGTATTTGAATGCCTTCACCACCACCGGCGTCGTAAGTCAGGTCAAGTATGCAGAACAGCGTGACGTCAGCGCCTGCAGCGGCCGTCGTGTCACGTGGTTGCTGCAGGAATTGCGTCTTCACGACCACTAGCGCTTCGCACAGGATAAGCACCACACCCAGATTCACTGCTGCCATCGTCAGGCTGGTAAAGCGGGGTTGAATGAGAGAATTGTGGTGAATACGTGGCGAATTCGTGCAAAAAACCTCTCGTCTTCGCTTCTACCGTTAGCTGCGTATACCTATAGTGAACTAGCTGATAACGCTGATAACGCTTAACCTTTGTACATCATCGCGGCGATCTGGTGTGATGACGTCACGGTTCACGGCTGCTAGAGGGTTGCTAGAGGCGATAGTTGCTGCTGATACCGAAAGTTTAGCACACAAAAAAGTGAATGAATAACAGTTCATATATTATAAACGCGGCTATATATAGCACGATTACGTAAATATATATATACATATATATAGTATTATATATATATATATATATATATATATTATATATATACATATATATATATATATATGAGAGAGAGAGAGAGAGCGCGAAGCGGAGAGAGAGATAGAGAGAGAGAGAGAGAGAGAGAGAGAGAGAGAGAGAGAGAGACGAGAGAGAGAGAGAGAGAGAGAAGAGAGACCTTGAACCTGGCAATTCAATGAGGCTGTTCCTCTTCAACCGCCCGGTGACGATGAGAGGCATGAGAGAGGCCCATGATCCAGTAAAACTACATCACGTTTCTTTATAACTGTTTAATGCACCATTAACTTTACGGTACGGAGGTTATTGCAGCTAAAGTAGACACGATATTCTTAGTGATGCCAGGTATTACAAGACAGGCAAACAATTACCCTAGAGCATAAATCGCTAGAATTATGATCGATGATGCTGAGTTCTACTGTCAGTGGCAGCAGCAAGGTTCGGTTAACCCGAGTCTGACCAAATTCCCGCTGCAGCGTACTCGGTGGAGCTATCGGCGGAACTGTTACTTCACCATGACGATAGATGGCGATGCTGTCGTTTGGAGATTCAGTAACATAGATATCATTTTATATGAATATCTATGTACTAGTAGAAATAACCGCACATGAAACATGTGTTAGTTGGCACTGCAAGTAAGGGCTTCTCGGAAGGAACAGTAGCATGGTGCAACTTGATGGCAGCACGCTAGTCGACGGAGCCGTTACTTCACATGACAGCGAGGACGATGGCACGTAATCGACCACAGAGCAGCGCTGACCAGCCACGTTTACCGTTACTGACGCACGATAAAACACTACTCTGTAGTTACGCGGACATATACGATTCCTATCTTCAAGGTCGCCTCGCCGTGAAGCTTAACGTTACTGTACCTGAAGCGAGCGCGGTTACAGTGAGCAGTGAAGACAGACCAGGTAATGTGACGGCATCAGACCCGGCAAAGCTATCGCCCTCTGCAAGTGGCAGACGGATACCCGCAACCAACCTATTCATGGCTTCAACAACGAAACTGAGATAAGTGGGAAAGAAAGCAGTCAGTAAGTGATCGAGACTGCCACCATATTTAGATGGCGGGCGACTACGCATGTGCGCCAGCAACTCTGTCGGCAAAGTGAGTTCTATCTTTTTATGACTTGTTTACGTTTCGCCGAAACCCCCGGATGATGGCGCCAACATCGGACTCATTCTCGAACTTGTCTTCGGCGGCTTAGCAGTGATTGTTGTCATCGTCATCGTCGTCCTCTACGTACAAAAGATTCAACCTTCCCTACCGATGCACGGGAATACTGAAATCAGATTTGACAGAATACGGATTGATGCAAAAGAACAAGTCGATATACGTCAACATATCTATATTCAATTTCAAATATTGCTGACACGGCATTTACCAAGCGATCATAAAAATGGAGATTCCCAGTAACAACTGCTACCTGTTTCTATATGTAATTAGTGATTACAACGCGCGCGCCCTCATGTGTACTTTGATCGTTGTTTATACTGATGGCTTCACACCCGCCAGAATTCTGTCTCAAGCAAAATAAAAGCAGAAAGCATCAATGCTGCTTGCTGCCAGTAAAGACAGTCACCCACATTGGTATGATCAGGATGAATTATAATAGATCTATTTAGTATTCACTCCTGGAATGATTACACGCTTGTACTGCTGCTAGACTACTTTAAAAACCACATAGTTACTGCAATTACTCGCTAATAATAATTACTACTAATGATACTAAAGAAATATGACTACTGATACTACTGTACTCTACAGAAATGCACTTGACAGATTGACCAACTTAAACCACCATTCGTCTTGGTTTACTGATAGCGTCACACAATTTGAACGTTTTCGCTGCGGATGATGGGGTATTATAAGCTCTCTTGATATGTTAACGGTCAATTTCTTCAAATGTTGGAAAATGCTCACGGATTCTGTAGCAAATAATCTTTGATGTTACCTAGACTGATATGAATAATATGCGCTAAACAGCTAAAGGAAAAGCTGATTTGATAATGACTACTACTTGATATCTTATATATACACACACTTAGACCATGATCCATTTAAATAAACTATGAAAGTGATGACATTAACAAACTGATCATTACAGCATCTTGCATTGTTTCTAAAACAAAATCGTTATATTTTCATAATGCAAAATACCTGGTTTAGCACATAATTCATAACAATTTAAATACGTTGCAAACAGCTTTGGTGGTCTCCTGAAATGTATCTGCATACTTATTTTTTATGAAGTTCCGCTGCACCAAGTTTCTGTTTATTATAAATGCTTCCTGATTTTTGTTAGATTTTATAAGACAACGCTAAGCTTTTGTGTAGACATTTGTTATAGTAATCCCCTATTATTAACGCAAGATAACAGAAATTTTAAATGGAGGATATTTCATATGTATGGGTCTCTGTTAAGTATTGAGAAGAGTGATGTACTCATAAAGACCGTTTCTTACTGGAGCTGATACATTTGTTCTGCCTAGCACCATACGAAGCGCGGCCAACAAGAGCGGGCGCGGTATCAATCCGCTCTGACCCAACACACAAGGTTGCTACAAAAACAACACGTGGCATGCCGCACAGTAGGTAGTCCCTACTATTAATCCCCTTATCAAAGAAGCATTTAACAAAAATAGGCATGCATTGACATAATTGAACATTGGAATCGTTGAATAATCATTTTTCTAATTATTATACTTTCTGTTTATCCTTTAATCAAAACATCAAAAATACTGTACCGTTACTCATAATGAAGATAAGGGATCATCACTGCTTGTGACGCAAACAGTCAAGTCATGTACTGTCTATAATATACAATAAACTTAATGTCCGATAAACAGTTCTGCGTCAGAATTAACTTCGTATCGTGGAGGTTTCGTTTACCTCTCTAACCCGGAACGTGTTTTATATGAATTTGGTTTGGTCTGGCACACCCGAATTAGCAGTTCTATCGCGATCAGGAGCTTCGCTTCCGTCGACGACCCTCAATCGGCTTGTGCAGCTGGGGTATCCCGACTCTCCATGGAATCCTTGGCTCGTGGGCCGATCCAGTGTTGGCGACGTCGCCTAGGTGTGGCTCACCTACTCATGGGCGTCATCACAAGAGGGTGTGCAACCTCACTTGCTTTTTGCGGTCAAGCAGGCTTTTGCTGCGTCTCTCGAATGTGTACGCATTCTCTGCCTGAGTGCTCGCCATTCGGGTTTCTATACTGTCGGACTCGGCTCGCTACCCTTCGAACAATGATGGCGGGATGCCAGCCACGACTCAACTCTCATGATCCTGCAATCACTCACTGCTTGTGCCAGGCATGAGAGGTGGCAGGTCATGTGCGTGTACGGTCGTGGTACATCTTCTGGCTCTTCTTGTCGGCTGTTTGCATGCTGGTCACGAACGTATCAGCGTTGCCATATCGTGGTCCAGGCTATCTTAGCTGGTACATTCGCACGTAGCTTTCCGGCCTGTGAGTAACTCGCCTGGACTCGGCAAGTACTGGCTAATGGGTGTCGTACGAAGGGCACAGCATAGCTAGGCTGGATCTGTCTGCTTGTTTGATTTCCGAAGTAGTGACTTGCACAGTGCGTTAATCTGTCTCTGCGATAAACGCCGTTTGACTTTGGTATCTCCGGCGATGACGTCACTGTGACAAAAGCACTCACTGTCCGCGAAATCCGATATGCTTCGGAAGCAACTGCGGTCCCGTTGTCACTCGACGACACGACTCGAAATCCAATGTTCCGCTGCAGTATGCTGCTTTGTAGCATCAGCAACAAACAATACTGGCTTGGTGTATCTGTCAGTCAGCTTGCGAATTGACCGGGTATTTACTGTAAGTAAATCGCACAATCAGGGTATCTCGTTGTTGTCGAAGTGGAATAAGTCTTGTTCGCAACTATGCTCCCAATGGATCGACTTGGGAATTTCGTGTGCCAATAGGCGCTTTCCGGACGGGTGTGCGAGGGGGGGGGGGGGGGGGTTGATGTTCCTGAGCAAATTAGACATTTGTGTATCATCTTCTGCAATGTCCTTGTTGAGATCACGTTCCAAGGTACAGATACATACTCTGACGCCGTTTCTTTGGCACGTAGACGCGTTTTCATCAATACCTTGTGATTGTAGGTGCAACTGTTGAAGTATGTTTCGGCTTGTTCTTGTCGCAGCGACAACACGGCGTACGTTTCAAGCACTAATGCCGTTCTCTACAGATCAGTTCATCTCGATATGACGCACAATGATGCGATTGGCGTCGGGATCTCTTTTGATCGTATGCAGGGCCAACCAGTTGAATGGTTTCACCACAGCTGATTGAGGGCAACTGATCACGTCTTGTTGCATCTTGTCAGAGCTTGGATCCGGTGCTGTACTAAACCGTACCAAATCCACTCTAACGTCCAAGGCTCCGAATTGTCGGCCCCAATTCCTCTGCTTGGAAGTCGACTAACGTGTCTGGGCAGAGTCATCTCCTTCCGGGTCTGGTACTCGAATGTCCAGTTGGT
>NW_014577296.1:472718-479720 GCF_000485595.1 Priapulus caudatus | reverse complement strand
CTTGAATACGCGCAGTTGTTGCAATAAGGAACAAAGCGTATTTACGGTCACATATGCTATATCAAATGTTGCGACGATATTTACTCTAACGACATGAAAAATTGAGATTCCCGGTGAACAACTTCTACCGTGTTCTATGTAGAGTATGATTACCAAGTTCGCTGCGCCCGGTCATGTGACTTTGATCGTTTTACGTGATGGCCAGCATGTGTACCCGCAAATCGCTCAAGCAAAGTATACAGCAGAAAACACAAGCGCTTGGCTGCAATAAAGACCGAGTTCATCGCCTGCGCAGGTTGGTATGATCAGGAGTGAATATAATAGGACTCTATTAGTTTCACTCCTGGAATGATTACATGTGGCGAGGATGGTTGTGTATGCTGCGTTGCTAGACTACTTAAAGCCGACATAGTTGGGACTGGTGGGATAGTTACTGCAATTTACTGCTAATGATATTACTACTAATGATACTAAAGAAATACTACTGTACTTACAGAAATGCACTTGAACATTGACCAACTAAACACCAATTCGTCTTGGTTTCTGATAGCGTCACACAATTTGAACGTTTCCGCTGTGGGATGATGGGGTATTATAAGCTCTTGATATGTTAACGGTCAATTTCCTTCAAATGTTAGAAAATGCTCACGGATTCTGTACAAATGAGATCTCATGATGTAACTAGACTGATATGAATAATATCGCTAAACGGCTAAAGGAAAAGCTGATTTTGATAATGCTACTACTTGATATCTATATATAACACACACTTAGTCCATGATCCATTTAAATAAACTATGAAAGTGATGAATCTAACAAACTGATCATTACAGCATCTTGCATTGTTTCTAAAACAAAATCGTTATATTTTCATAATGCAAAATACATGGTTTACACATAATTCATAACAATTTAAATACGTATGCAAACAACTTGGTGGGTCTCCTTGAAATGTATTCTACATACTTATGTTTTATGAAGTTCCCTGCACCAAGTTTTTTGTTTATTATAAATGCTTCCTGATTTTTGTTAGATTTATAAGACAACGCTAAGCTTTTGTGTAGACATTTTATAGTAATTCCCTATTATTAACGCAAGATAAACAGAAATTTTAAATGGAGGATATTTCATATGTATGGGTCTCAACCATGGTCTCAACTCATAGTACGATAACTTAATGGAATGTTTCCAAAACCGGCGCACTCGCATAACATTCAATAACATAATTTACGCTAGATGGCAGCACTTGACAGTCAAAGCTTTCCAACATCATAAACTGGTCATTTGGAGCAGTTCACACACTTGCTGCATGGTATCAGCTGGACTGGTCACAGAATGACCAATCGTCCTTTCATCCGCGAAAATCTCGTAATCGTTTTCGCCCTGAAATGCAAAAAAAAAGTGTCAAAAATGCTTTTTCTGTGTCTACATCTCACATCCCAATGCTATTGCAGGCAAAATAAGAAGACGGATAGTCCAACAAAGACACTGAATATGGCACCAACACCTTACCATGCATGCTACAGAGGGGCATTAACCAAACATGTTTAACGAACGATTTGCATTACTTTCTACTAGAGACAGTAGCACTGCTTAGAAAAATTGCACATTTACGGTGAATGGTTTTGTCTCCGAAGAAGTGAATCGTTTTGCAAACCATCTTGGAGCACAGTGTCTCAGCAGTAGGTCTCTGTCCCAGCCTTTAGGAAACACGTCAAACTTTAGCTGTCCCCCTGCACAGAAAAACAAAGAGTTAAACAATTACATGTACTGGCTCATCTGATTTAGGAAGGGTCGGTTGTTGCTCCAGGCCACAGCACTAGCCCTCACACTTGCTTCAGCAGGTGATAAAAACGTCTAGCAAACACTTGCTATTGAAGTATGGCAGAGACATTGTTACCTAGGGAAATACTGCAATCCAAAAGTCTGCAATTCTTTTCGTAAGGCCATCACAAATTTTTTCCCTCACTTTTATGTTCCTGGGAGAGAAAGTAGGCTTATCATGGATCAACATCGTCATACAAAGTTGTTCCTAATATCGCCTACATCGTGTTAATAAACGCATACTTTTTCCTGATTTTATTGACTGAGCTCTCAAAAATCACCTTGCCAAATTAACATAGCAAGAGATTAACATACAATTGAATCCCACTGAACAATAAGGTGCAACATACAACAATACAACATCCTAAATGCGGTCTGGAATGTAATTTTTGCTTCCCGATTTGTACAACTATATTTCAATGTCTGGGAAAGTACAATTTTATAACATGACAATTATACCAGGCTAAAGTATTAATTTTCCCATTTTCACAATAAAACATGATGAGCCCACACAAGAAACCTTTTAGATCACATTTTTGCAGTATGGTGTCACCTCCTAGGTATTATCACATTTTATGGACTATGTAAACATTACCTGGTTTATGCGTTGAATTGCTCTCTCTCAGCCTGTGAGCAGCTCCTTCCACTGGACTTACACTTGATTTAGGACCACTTCCTGAATTCTATGAAGGTACCCCTGTGCAAATACTACCATGTCATAAATCATATACTGTGCATATGTCACACGGTATATATGCTTAATACATTATACTCTAATATGCATGTGAGGTTTTACATTTCCATGTGGAATGTATCGGGTGTATCAGTAATGGCGGCTCGGAGACGCACGTACCTTTTCAATGTGGAATGTATCGGTGTATCGGTAATGCTCGGAAGCACGCACGTACCTTTTCAATGTGGAATGTATCGGTGTATCGGTAATGCTCGGAAGCATGCACGTACCTTTTCACGGGCAGTGTCAGGTCCGCCATGTATCGTAGAGAGAAGTTAATGAATCGCTGCAATTTTTCCTCTCCCACTTCATTCTGTATGCTCTATGCAAGACACCCACTGCCTATTAATGATTTATATAATTATAGCGGCGAATGTAATATACAGACTTACAATTTCGCTTAAAGTGATAACGCCACCGTAAATAGTAAAAAATAAAAAAAATATTTCCACTTTTTCACAAAATATAAGTAATTCTGTTCACTTTTTATGGTTAAATTGCTGCATTATACTTCTTATTTTACTATATTGTTCGATGTGAACATACACTCGTGACGCATACATAGCCCATAGCAAGCAATTAATGTCAGGAACACTAATATCAAATCGTCCAGGATTTTTAACTAGTTGAGAAACAATCTTATCAGGTAAGAATTTGACGATACGTTTAGTCCCGTTACTTCTTACTTTTATTGTAAAAAAATGGCAACAAAAATTTTACAAATTTTACCATGTAGAAAATTCGTGACATAGTCAATTTAAACTAGTAAATATAACCATGAAGCATTTCAAGCACTGAACAAAACTCTGAGTTTGAATTTGGCATAACAAACTTTTCTGCATGGCAATAAAGTCAAGGAAACATTAAGCATATATTATATTCTCCGGTAACAAAATTTCTGAGCTGAAAAGGACTTGCGCATCTATTCACAGACGTGGCTGGAACTACTACACATGAGTCATCTATCATCATTGAGCTATGCAGCTTGTTAGGCCAAAAAAAAACAACCTGTGTTTCCGGTTTCCCGACCCTACCTAGTTTTTACACCCGACCCTACAACTTTTTATCCATATTTTTCAAAATAAAATTTAAACTGAAAATCCGATAGAAATTGAGTAAGTTGATCAACCCATACGCACGCTGATGGCCCCGATAGCGTTTATAGCGCATGGGAGACAACTCGCGCAAGCCACGTGAAATACCGCCGTGTCACGCGAGATCGTCGCACGTGTAAACAAGACAATAATGGCTTTCTAACACCGATTACAAAAAAAAAATTGGGAAAAAAAAAGTTTAAGCCTACCTACCCTACCTATTTTTTCCAGCATGAAATCGGAAACACAGGTTGTTTTTTTGGGCCTTATAAGAAATGCACTCAATGAGAACAGTGATGCACTAAGGCTAACATACCTGTTTATGAATGAGCTCTCCATTCTTATGAGCTACTAATCCATTTTCAGAAAACACATACTTGTGCTTGTGCACCACTGAAATACAAAAAGGTATAGATTACTGCCTAGTGCCTTACATATCAGACCTCTGTGTACCGTTAGTAAAAGTTGCTTATTTTTACGTAAGAATAGCCCAGTAGTTTATATATCTGAATTAAACTCCCAACGATCTTCTTACATATGTACACAGTTTAAATGGATTATACAACTAGGACTACTTATAAACCTATTGAAAACACGCCCGCATTATCTTTATGTTTAATTGGCAGCACTGTTATGCTTTCATGACAAACAATGTGGTGGCATTCTTACAGCATCACCAATTCCTCAAAAATTACATCAACAACATGTACAGATGACAGACAATTTTTTGTTTAATGTACTATTAATGACGTTGATAGCTCTAACTAGATATATATTTCAAGAAGAGACGAGTCAACATTCAATATCACTATCGATGAACATTGTGGCTCAACGATAGAGAGCATGTCCAGTAATAAACATCATCCTATCCTATCACCGTCCAGGACATCATCTCTATCCTATTCCTTGAACCAACATTGTTGCTGTTGCCATTCTTGGTCTTACCCCCAATTCCTCTAGGAAATCCCATTTGTTCAGAAATCTTGTGGAGGTCAGAGCCACCAACAAGTCCAATTTCAACCTTTTCTTCAACTTTTTTCAAGAAGTCTTTCATTTCTGGAGTAATTTCCTAAATAATTTTTTTTTTTTAATATACACAGGATAAAGAATTAGTCCTGCTGACAGACTGACAGCAGTACGTGTCAGTCTGCTCGACGTCACAGTCCATTGTCAGGCTACTGTAGGCCTACAATGACTCACGTCCAGGACTGTGCAAGCAGTACCGTGTCAGTCTGTCAGCATACTTTGTAGGTTGTTCACATACTCTCATATAAGTCATAATGTCCCCCCAGGGTACGTGCCGGAACGTACCGCTGGTGGTACGGTCCGTCCTACTCAGATGTACCCGGAACGTCAGGTAAGCCTGTAGCCCACAAGTCCCATCTCGCTTAACAACTACGTCCGTTGTAAGCTCGACAGCAGCTGGCCGTTCAGGTACGTCGTCCCCGGCGACTCTCACCCGTGTCCCACCCGACTGCACCGCGCTCCATTTCTCATGCTGGTGTAACTATCTTGATATGGTTAGGGTAGGAGTAGCTAGCACTCCCTAGACTCGTAGTGAAGAGTAGCGAGGTACGGTCCGGAATATCAGATAGTACCAGGGTACGTTCGCGGTATACCGGACCCGCGTAGCCCAGGGTACAGTCCCGGCCACTGGCCCTGCAATACCCGGCATCATAGACGCCTCTCACGTCAGCTACTGATCAGTGCATCACTGACAATCTGTGATACAAACCATAACGTTATAACCCTCCTCACCTTTCTGGCAGTCCAACGTCCCCATCAATTGTCTAAAAAGTAAAATCGTCATAGCCATCCACCTCCACCATTATATTAGTAAAGACACTGAAGAGAACCTAATCAGAACCTCATTAACTGAAAACATGACTAGTATAACATTAATTTAAAGCTTGTTACGTGAGGCAATCGGAAAACACCCATTCGACTCTCCCGTCATCCTAGAAACAAGTGACGTGAGGCTGCCATACATATCATAGATCATCACTATCAAGTTGTTTATATGATATCGGAGCACATAACATCACCTGATGATGTGGCTCTGATGATAATCTTAACTCTGTATGAAATAGCCAGGACAGGTCCGGTTCCGCTCACTACACTTCCACTTCACGCACTCTAGGCATGTCTTTACACTAATAACGTCAATCAACATTGTACAGCAACTTAAATAGCTATATGGCATGGCAGCTATTTTATTATTCATAGTCTTTCACAACTACTGCATGCCCAATCAAATAACATTTGCTGTTCGATCAAACAGATTGTGCATGGTAAATTCTATGAAAAGGTTTAAAGAATGGAAATTCTAGAGGATGACACATGCCTTAACTAGCTTCAGAATCAGCTTCAATGCATGGCAAAAAATGTCAAATAGTTCGTATAGACATTCTTCGCAGCCCAGTTATTTTACTTTTTCTATGAATAATTGCTCACTATCACTATTATAACTTCTTATTTGTAGGAATCCTACACGCCACTGTAAGCATAAGACCATCCTCCTCCAGGAGTCGGCCATCTCTCGACGCAGTTTTAGCAGGAATCCTGATCGTGAGTCTGAGATTTTGAAGACCACTGGCACCTATCGTATTTCAGCTGCAACCACACTCCCCCTGCTGCATTGTCGACCTCTCACCACCACTGCTAGCGCATTTAGGTTACCTAAAATACATAATAAATAATTATTATTATGTAATGCAGGGCTCGTAGCCTGGATTCCAGAGTGGCTGAAATGAATATTTTTCTGTCCTAATAACCCGGTTGTCTGCTTCTTTCGTGCAGTTCATCCGCAAAATCTAACCCATGTCCATAAAAATAGAGAGCCCACCTTCTAATAAAAACACTTGACTTTCCTCGCTGGGATTCGCTTTGCAC
Organism: Priapulus caudatus; assembly: GCF_000485595.1. Taxonomy (NCBI): domain Eukaryota; kingdom Metazoa; phylum Priapulida; class Priapulimorpha; order Priapulimorphida; family Priapulidae; genus Priapulus; species Priapulus caudatus. Next base: position 473,177 of record NW_014577296.1, on the reverse strand, counting down.
GCCAGACCTGATATGTCCCTGCGATTTTTAAAATAACTATCAATACAAACGCAATAAACTATAGACTGATATGAATCATACGATAATAATATAATGATATAAAAGAATACATACTGAATGAACAAGCACATCAAAACCAATAAAAATGCGCATGTTTTTGTCGCGGACCGCCAGCATCATCACCTAGTTTGTATATCATCCCCTATAACTGCAAACTCGCTCAAACGCTAAACCCCTAACCCCTAACCCTCAACCATGCCTGATGTCTAACAGATCTGTATGTTGTTTTTCTCCATTGAGACAGATGTCCGTATGCTCAGCATCTCCATTCTCGACCTGTCCTTCTTCTCTCCATCAAGCGACTTGATGGCTGATTTGAACCGACGTGTTTCTATCCATCACGCCTGTCACTCTTTCTCTTTCTACCTCATGCTCTGCGCTAACTCTCTCGTCCTCCTA
>NW_014577296.1:450909-472693 GCF_000485595.1 Priapulus caudatus | reverse complement strand
CGACTTAACATATATGTAATGAAAAGCTCGGGTAACAACTAGTCACCGATAACAATCAACTTAACATATATGTGGCACGGCCGCTCGCTCTGCGTCTCCATTCCTCTTCTCTCCTTTACCATCTTTCTTCTTTCTTCTTATTATTCTTTTTTCTCTTTCATTACTCTTCACTTCTTCGTGCATACCTTCTCTCCTACTCGTCTTCCTCTTCTGCTCTTCTTCTTCTTCTACTTCTTCTTCTTCTCCTCTTCTCTTCATTCTTCTTCTTCTCTTCTTCTTCTTCTTCTTCCTGGGATCACACACGTTCCTCTTCTCACGCACGCGTGGGCACGATACAGCGTTCCCTCCTCAGGCACGGCTGGGACGCAAACACACGTTCTTCTCCCAGTGGGAAAGTCCTTTCCACGCCCGGCTGGGACGACACACGTCCATTTGCTCACGCACGGTGGGACGACACCGTCCTCTCTCACGCACGGCTTGGGACGACAACCACGTATTGTCCTCTCTCACGCACGGGCTGACGGACGACAGCCACGTCCTCTCTCACGCACTGGCTGGGACGACACTACGTCCCGTCTCACCCAGGCCTGCAACAGTCCCACGAACTCTGCTTGCGTGGCTCTAAACTGTACTGCCTGCTTCGCTCCACGCTTTACGCTAGCGCGGCCTTCTACTCATCCTTCCCGCTGCCTCCTCTCGCACGTACTGCCGCCTCGCGCGCGTTGCGCGCAGCTGGCCAGGTGCCACAGCTACTGGTGGCTTCGGATGCCGGTCGACGGAGACGGCGGCTAACCGTGACAACAACGAAACTGAGATAAGTGGGAAAGAAAGCAGTCAGTACGTGATCGAGACTGCGACATATTTAGATGCGGGCGACTACGCATGCGCGGCCAGCAACGCGCGCGGCACGCAAGTCTTTGTGACTGTTTACGTTTCGCCGTAAACCCCCGGATAATGCGCGCAACATCGGACTCATTCTCGGACTTGTCTTCGCGCAGCTTAGCAGTGATTGTCGTCTCTACGTAACAAAAGATTCAACCTCCCCTACGATGCACGAGGAATACTGAATCGAATTGACATGAATACGGATTGATGCAATAAGAACAAGTCGTATTACGTCACATATCTATATTCGAAGGGACAAATATTGCTGACACGATATTACGAAGCGGTCATAAAAATGGAGATTCCCAGTAACAACTATCTACCTGTTTCTATGTAATTAGTGATTACAACCGCGGCGCGCCCCTCATGTGTACTTTGATCGTTTTTACTGATGCTCACACCCGCAAGTTCTGCCTCAAGCAAATAAAAGCAGAAGCATCAAAGCTGCTTGCTGCCAGTAAAGCAGAGTCACCTCACATTGGTATGATCAGGAGTAAATAATAATAGATCTATTTGTATTCACTCCTGGAATGATTACACGGCTTGTACTGCTTGCTAGACTACTTTAAAACCATATAGTTACTGCAATTTACTGCTAATGATATTACTACTAATGATATAAAGAAATACTACTGATACTATGTACTTACAAAAATGCACTGAACATTGACCAACTATAAACACCAATTCGTCTTGGTTTCTGATAGCGTCACTGTATAGGGGTGTAACGATATACCGGTATATCGGTATATTGCAATATATTTTTGAAAACTCTCGATATATCGCGATACAACTTCCGTATATCAATATTTAACGTACGGTGGTATTAACAAGAAATAAATTAATTGACACTGCTCCTTTATGTCTAATATTGCTTTAATGGCTCGAAAATTATGCACTGGCGGGTGTATATATTACGAAATCACAATGCCTGCACGACGATACAGTATTACTGTGTAAGCGACCATGCATTGGAGGCACTGCGTCGGTACTACTTGCGGCGGGCAGAGTGGGCAGACGTGGTGCAGCGAGGCAACGAGCACGGCAACTAGGGGAGTCTATATATAGCCTACTAGCTGCGTGGTACCCGCTGCGCTGGGTAAAATCGTGCTACTAGATTCATACCACTACTAAATAATCGGACACAATAGGAAACATTGGGTAAAATCGACAATAGCAAGTGCACAGATATGAATATTTACATTTCTAGGGCATGGTTGAAAAACTGTTACGTGATGAATTTATGTGCAGCACAACCACAACTTAAACCCCTGGAACATAATAGTATATGGTTGCTAAAATTGAAGAAAGAGTTATTATAACAGCATGTTACGAATGTGGTTGCAGTTTTCATTTGAAAACCTATTGATAACATATGTTTGGTTTATTCTCTGGGGAAATATGTAAAGATCCTGAGTGTGTGGAACTGTTGAGCTGCCGAACGACGGCAATTACGTATGGCCACGTACGTATGGCACGTACGGCACGTCAACAGCATGTAACGAATAGTTGCAAACTTCTATTTAAAGCCTCCTTGATAAAACATGCAGTCTTAAACTCTGAACTGGTCCTGGCTGTGCTACTGTTTTAGTTACTGGTTTTCGGTTCTCATAGCAAACAGCTGATGAAGCGGATTGGCAAAAATCGTAGCCTATCGATTTTTCATGTGTTGCAACAAGTGTACGAATTGATCGGTTTTTTTTTAGGATTTTTCAGTGAGTTGACGGTTATGAACAGCGTTTTTCGTTCTCAGGGAAACATTCACTCTCCTAGCCGCGGTATAAGAATTGGCCCCTGTGAAAATTCCATTCCAGATTCGCTTGAGCGTTCGGCTGCCGCTATAGGGCGAAGATACATACATACATACTACATACAGTACATACATACAATACCACACATAGATAACATAAGAGTACATACGAACTCAAATATATAATTAGAACTAAGCTGTGGTTACCCGCTGCGCTGGCGGTAAAATCGTGCTACTAATGTCATAGTAACATAATAACTACACACATAGGAGACAGTTCGGGGAATATGGAGAAATTATTGGCACACGAATATCAATATTTAGAAATCAGTGGAAATAAGGTCATGAGCCATGGGTAAAAACGGTTACTTTTTATTTTAAAGCCTTGGTAAACAAATGTTGTCGTCTTCTTTTCTGTGCTGAATATGTTAGAGTTTCGTGGCGTCTTCAACTCTTGAGCTCCCCACGTACAGTGTGTGGATGAAGCAGGACTGTCCGAAGGTGCAGACCGACGACAGACAGTTGTCATGGCCCGGGCTTGTTGGATGCTCATGCGAAGCTTAGTTTGATGCGATGGAATTGTAGAGCGCTTGAACTGAAATGGCACGTTCTGTGGGGATGATGGGAATGCGAGGAATGAAGACCTCTATCGCCAGCAGCACAGCCTGTAATGATGGTGTGCCCTCGATAGACGTGAGGCATGAGGTTTTTTGGCTACCACCGGTGCCAATTAGCACAGCTTTTGGAGCGTCTAATTCGCAGGAGCAAAAATGGAGTCCGACTCATGATTAGAGGGCGATGATGTGGGACACCAGCTTGCGCGCATAGAGTTAGAACCTGCAATGGGGTAGTTAGCCAATGTAAGTCTTGTTGTGAACCATGGTGTCGATGGACTGTATACTTGCATGGCACCAGGTAGCGGCTTTGAGCAGCTGAGCATTGACAAGTGTTTACCGGCGTATCATTCTTTGGTGCGAGAATGGCCTCTTTCTTGCGCACAAACCATGGCTGTGGTCGTGTAAATGCTCGGCGAGGTTCGGAAATACGCGCTCGCCTGCAGGTCGGTCAAACTATGCAACACATTGACCTGAATGGAGGACGGTATCGTGCCTTCACGTCCATGGGATCGTGCCATCACCATGCCGAAGTAGAATGTGCTGCAAAAGTCCTTGCGTTGCTCCGCTAGAGGTGAGCGCCTCAATGTTGGTGGACAGACACCAAGCTGCCGCACGCTGGCTCAGATATATGACGACTTGATGCATGCTTTTAGTTCTCAGCACGTGTGCCTCTCTGGTAGATGACGGGAAGGGTCGGCGGAGTCACCTGTGACTTACGAAAGCGTAATGCCCTCCCATGGATCTTCCATTGCCGCGGCTGGTCACGTGACGGCAGGGTTCGGTCGACGAGCGTTCAACAGCAGCCTGTGGCGACATTGTGCATCTCCCCACAATTAGGTAATGTACCATTGGAGGAGCTCTCCCGCATCGCCTGCCTTGGAGTAGTACAGGTGGGTGTGTGCGTTTTGTGCCTAAGTTTAGTGGCAGCTTGAATGTTGAATGTGCTGTACGACCCCCTTGAAAGTAGTGTAGCTGCGAATGCCAAGGCATGCTCAGGCAAGGTAAATCTTTTTCTGTTGCTCTGATCTTTTGCCAACAGTAAGATGGTGACGAAGGTCTTTCCAGTTCCCCCTGACGTTGAGGAAGAATATTCCGCCTTTTTCAGTAGTGATGCTTGACGATGGTTGTTGTAGCCATTCTCTCTGATTCAGGTAGTAGTTTAGGCTCGTTGATGTAACATGATTCCTTGTATGCAGGAACGGATGTTGTATGATGTTTCCCTGAGAACTTCACGTGACATTGTGTCGCGCTGCATTGACACGCTGGTGCGTTTTGCAGACTGAAGCTGAGTAAGGTCTTTGCCGCCACCAGGGACATGAGTCTTGTCTCTCAATTGCGTTAAGAGACATTATTGAATATGTCATCAGTGAACCCGATATCCATACCAGGGATTGCTAGCTGGGCATGGTACTGAAGTCGCACGTCAAAGCATGCCCTGTCGATTAAAGCCACAACTGGGTTGGTCCGCCACACCACATGTGTGGCAGCATGATGGCGAATAGATTGCGCACTTATATGGTGATTGCGATAGCGCAGCTTCAGTGCATTGGTGGCATCCCATGTTGCGTCATCTTCCAGGAGCCTCGCATGTGGCACGAATTGGCGTATGTGCGCAACGTAACCATCCACTGTACGGGAGTGCTTGGAATTAATGTGAGTCCCCGGACTCGTGCAGGAGCATACGTAAGAAGAAAACATCCTCTTGGCTCGCGTGGATCGTGTATACTCTGCAAAATGTGCGCAAATCCTGCGTATACCCGGATACCCTCGACAGAGTCCCCTCTCTGTCTGCGGGGCCCCCACTTTCTTGCTGTCACGTATAGTCATGCGCGCAATCTCGTTATAGTATAGACGTTCTGGCAGAAGTCGTCCTCTGACACAGCTTAAAGAATGCCGTGAGGTGGTATCTTTTGGGAACTCGGCTTGTTTCTGGTGCTGTGGCAGGGCCGTGTGAAATATACCCGCTGGCCGTTTTCCAGTGCGACCAGCAAGTTGTTTGGACGGCTGGGTTGGCGCTCATGGATGGAAAGGCAAGAATGCGCCAAACTGCCCAGTTGCTGCTCATGTATCGTCCCATTTCCTATGTGCTGAACCTATCGCAGTTGTTGGGCTTGGATGCCAAACATCGCAGGCATCAGACCCTTATTTACATACTTGCAAGGTACTTGATCGACTTGAGGAGTTTACAGAATCGACATTGATGTGAGCATTGAACATCTTCGAGAGCAACGGACAGTAGGGACGACCCACTGTTGTCAACGTGAACCTGCTGTTGACCTATCCTGAACCAATAGCAGTGAGACCTCCCATGGCCGGCGCTTTGTCTGCGGTAATGGAGGATAATCCATCACGTGCGGTCTGTGTCTGCTGATCAATGTTGCGGGAATACATTCTTTGTGCATTTGCCGTCTTTCGTTGCACGGAAGCATTGGGATTCAGTGCCACCACACTGGTCCATGAATCATGTTGGGCTTTTGATGGTCGTGTGCAGGCTGTGGGTCGTTGGTCAAATCATGGTAGTTCTGCCTGAGATGAAAGAGTCCAGCTTGGTGGAGTGTATATTTGTACATAAGCCAGATGAGGAATGTGCGCATGTGGTAGCCCCTCTTTCTTGCCATTCGATGCGTAAATGTCGCACCTGACTTTGCCAATAGTGTCCGTTTTGAATGACATGCATAAACTTATTGACCTGTTGGTGAAAAACTCTGGCGATTAAGTTATGGCTGGTCACTGGCTGGACCTGGCCATCAAATAAACTTTTCCTCACGCTCTGGGCAGTTTGTATTTGCTATGTAAAGTAATGAATAAATCTGGGCGGTGCATAGCAGCGGACATATGTCATGGCATCATTGAACACGCTCGTGCTGTATCGTGCGGCCTCCCGTGAAGCTGGACGGAAGAATGCACAATTGGCCAATATGTAATGTAGCAACCACCCTGCATCGAATTATTGAATGCAATCCCTGAGAATGAACGTATTGTTCGCACCGTCAGTTCACGCTGCATGTGCGTCCCTAATGTAAGCATCTCTCCGACTCTGACTTTTGCAAACAATGTTCACAGCGTAGCTGGTGAAGAGGGCTGCAGCGAGAGATGGTATTAAAGGTACCTCTCGACCATAAACCGTACCATAGAAATCCTACACGAAACTGTTTTTGTTGAGTGCCTGGACACCTGTGGTAATGGTGTCGACGTGTTTGAGCCAAAGTGGTAGCCATCGTCCCCGCGACACAAATGGAGAGATATTGAAGGCATCATGATGACACGGGTGCTGTCGCGTATTTTTTGATGGTGGCGATCACGTGGTGGAGGACCAATTCAACATAACCGTGCTCCTCCTGCGATGAATGACAGCAACTTCATTGTGTGACCGGTGGCATTGGAAGCGACGTATCGTGTTCCCCTGCCGGGCGCTTGTCCCGCAATGATAGAATAGGTACGTCATGGCGCACGGAACAGTTCTCCCAACGCAATACTTGAAGCCGGTTACATAGGTGTTGTAATTGGTGCAGCATTGTTGCAGAACAAACGTTATATAGCTGCCTATTGCTGTGTAAGTTTCGAACGCGCGCGTGCTGTTAGATCCATGTCGAAATGAAGTATAGGGTTTGTTAAGGAATTTGTTGATTCCTCATCAGGTAATGGGTTAGCAATGATCCAATTCGATGGTTAGAACCTGTCCCTGAACCTTGAATGTGGACCTCATTGGTGTGACGAGTTAGTTGCTCCAAATGACGTCATCTGGAAGGAGTTGTAATGACGATTTTGTGGCAGGAAGTGCCTGGAATCTGGTGTGTTGGGCCATTGATCGTAGTTGCCTGAGGGCTCTGGGTGCCGTCTTGAATTGGTGGAAGATAACTTATGCCTCCAGAACAGCAGAGACCCTCTCGGTTCTTGTGGCCATTTCTTTTCAAACCAGAAGCACAGATGTTGGCGTCATTCCTCACAATAGTGGCGGTAAAAAGAATAATGAATGTCGGGGTTGCTAATGAAAGCAGCCGCGATTGAGTTTTGAAAAAGGCGCTGGCCCTATTATGCGATTGGTCACACGCATGTTGCTGCCGTGAGCGGGCCTGATGGACTTCGGGTGTCTCATGTTGTCGGACGGCTGCCGCCGCTGCTCTCGCATTGTGGTGAGACGGCCTGGATGGACTTCGAGTCCTCATGTTTGTCGACGGCTTGGCTTGCCGTGCTTGCATTGTGTAGACGGGCGCTGCTGGACTCGGGAGTCTCATGTTGTCGGACAGCTCTGCGTCGATGTTCTCGCATTTGGTGTAGACGGCGGCCTGATGGACTTCGGGAGTATCATGTTGTCGGACGCGGATGCTGGCCGGTCTCGCAATTTGTGTAGACGGACCGGATGGACTTCGGGAGTCTTCATGAATGTCGGACGCTTGCCGCCGATGTCTTCGCATTTGGCGAGACGGACCTGTCATGAACCTTCGGGAGTCTCCTGTTTGTCGAACGGGCTGCTGCGTGTCTCGGCATTTGGTGTAGACGGACACTGATGACTTCGGGAGGTCTCATGTTGTCGGACGCTGCTGCCGTGTCTCGCTATTTTGGTGAGACGGCAACTGATGGACTTCGGGAGTCTCATGTTGTCGGACGGCTGCTGCCGTGTCTCGCATTTGGTGTAGACGGGCCTGATGGACTTCGGGAGTGTGACGTCTGGAAGCTTTAGCGTTTGCTGTAGCTTTCGGTGATTTGCGTGCAATGTGGGGACGCTTAGGGGGCATCGTGTATAGTTGTATGGCGTACGACCTGTAGAGACAGAATAGGGATAGCTTATTAAGCCTTTGGCTGCTGGATATTATCGGAAGACCTCGGCCCGACTGTGTGCACATGGATATTGTCTACGTGACTGCGGGCGCACAACGATGCACATTGAAATTAAGGAATTTTCCTACTGAATCAGAAAAGGCATAGCTTTGGAATGGTAGAATGCATTGTGAGATCGTACGATGAATAAAAGGAATTCGATATATAGTATAGATAGAGAAAGGCGAGCAAGTGGGGTGTGTGTGTCTACTGGATATTGTGTAGTGAATGCTTGGCGCGCAACGATGGACATGGAAATTAAGGAATGTTTCTACTGAATGAGAAAAGGCATAGCTTTGGAATGGTAGAATGGATTGTGAGATGGTAGCATGAATAAAAACAATTGCATGTTATATAGTATACAGACAGGCCAGCGAGTGGAGTGTGTGTGCACTGGATATTTTTCCTAGTGAATGATTAGTATACAGACAGGCAAGCCGTAGCCAGCTTTATGTGGGGGGGGTTCGTTTTTCAATGTTAGCAATTTGCTCCGGCAGCGGTGTGTGCTACAGGATTTGTACACCAGGGGGGGTGTACCGTACCAAAGGTAGAGCACACGCGAAAGGAGGGGGTGTCGGGGGGCGCCCTCCCCAGGAATTTTTTTAAAAATTACACCCCCTCGATGCGTTTTCTGCGCGGAGAAAACAAGGGGGTCTGGACTCCCAGGACCCCCCTGTACACCCCCCTGCTGGGTCGCGAAAGCGACCAGCGAGGGAGCAAGCGACCGAGCGGAGGGGAGGGTGTGGGAGGGGGGTGTTCCACTGTCTCACGCCTGCCCGCACGATGGAGATTTTGCATATTACACTAAAATGGAGCGACATGAGGTGAAATTCATGCAAAATTTTCAACAAAATTTTTTTTGCCTTTGGGGGTAGGTCGGGGCGGGTTCGTTCGAACCCCCCGAACCCCTCCTGGCTTACCGGCGCCTGACAGGCGAGCGAGTGGTGGTCGGCGTCGCCTAGCCTCCGGCTTACGGCATCCGGGCATGCACTGACACAGTATCTCGCGACCTCGCGTACACGCATGATTGACGCAACGCGGATAATGTGTTCTTTCTCTCTCTGTCCACCACACACACCACACACACACACACACACACACACACACACACACACACACCACACACATACACACACAACCTCTCTTCGCTTCTCTCACACAGCATCAGACGCAACACACACACACACACACACACACACACACACACACACACACACCACACACACAGACACACACACCACACACCACACACACAGACACGCGCGCACACACACACACACACACACACAACACACACACACACCACACACACACCTCTCTCGCTCTCTTCTGACACAACACAGACACACAGACTGACAACACACACACAACACACGACACACACACACACACACAACACAACACACGGTGCAAACACACTGCACACGCACGCACGCACGCACGACACGCACCGCACGGCACGCACACACACACGCACACACGACGGCGAATTGAGCAGGCACGAGCGTGCACGTTGCGCAGGGAATTTGCTACTGAATGAGATAAAGGCATAGCTTTGAATGGTGCAATCTTGCCGAGATCGTAGGATGAATAACAACATTGCATAAATAGTAAACGGACAAGGCAGCGAGTGGCGGAAATATTTGAATTTAGCAAAAGAATTACTCACTTGTACGCAAGTTCTAACCTCAGGTGTAGTTAGGTTAACTGTACAGTCCCTCCAACCTCTAACGCGTTTGAGTCTGTCTGCTTTCTGCTGAACTGTTTTGACTGTGTGGTTAGTTTTAGTATATGGTTTGGTTTCACATTAGCAGCAGGCTGGTTGGAGGTAGGAGAAATTGAAATGACTCAATCCTCCTTGGTTGGGTCGTGTTTTAGTAATTGCTTTCGTTCACAATACACAGCAATGATCGATGGAGAGAAATATTAGTCATGGAATTTTTCTCTGTGTGCAGCACTGTGGCAAGTGAGTGGCTGAATTGTGTGAAGAATTGACGAATTAACGGCTTTTCACGGATTTTCGGTGAAGTTTGACGCGTTTGGCAGGTTTTTTCAAGCTACGAACACTCCCCGGGTAAAAGAGATGGCCCTGTGGAAAATTGAATCCAGATCGCTTGGGCGGTTTGCCGCCTATAGCCGGAAGATACCATACCATACATTACATACTACATACGAACCTCAATATATATTAGACTAGCTGCGGTACCGCTGCGCTGGTAAATATCGTGCTACTAATTCATACTACTAAATAATTGGAACACAATAGAGAACTTTGGGTAAAAATCAGACAATACCAACATTGGCACACATACAATATTTAGAATCAGTTGTAATAAAATAATAAGCATGGGGAAAAACTGTTACGTATGACATCTTATAGACAGCAGAACCGAATTAGAACCCGCGAAACATAATAGTAATATTGGTGCCACATGATGAAAAAGTTATTTATAACAGCATGTACGAATGGTGTTCAGTTTTCATTTGAAAACCTCTTGAAACAACAATGTTTGCGTGTATTGTTTGTGGGCTGGAAATATGTAGAGATTGCTGGCGATCTCGAACTGTGAGGCTACCACGTACAGCGTATCCATTGGTCAGATCGTCAGCATGAATATACGAAATTGGGTATATAGTATAGAAGAGACAGGCCAGCGAGTGGGTCTGTGTCATTGGATATTGTATAGTGAACCGTTGCGCGCAACCAATGCACATTGAAATGAAAGGAATTTCTCTCACTGAAATCAGAAAAGATAGCTTTCGAATGTGGTTACATGGACTTCTAAAAGTCGTAGCATGAATAAAAAAAGTCGATATTAGTATACAACAGGCCAGGCGAGTGGGTGGAAATTTGTAATTACAAAAGAATGTTACTCACTTGGTACGCGTCTTTATGCCGTTGATGTCTTTGAGCAATCGTAACCTCTCAAACTATATAATACTCATACTAAACTATAGTGATCTCTAATAAAAATTTACAAATCAGTGCTAATCATATAATAAGCATGCGTAAAAAAACGGTTACGTATGGACTTTAATGACAGCACAACCGCAACGAGACCCCTGTGAACATATAGTAATATGTCGTAAATAAGAACAAAGTTATATGTAACACATGGTACGAATGGGTTGCACATTCTCTTTCATTCCTCTTTGATAAAACAAATGCAGTCGGGTAACCACAGCACTTGAAGCTTTCAACTGTAAACACACGCCCGCCATTGCGCGCACACTGACACATAAAATATACCTGGTTTGCTCTGTTTTAGTACTTCGTTTCGGTTTCACAAATACCAGCAGCCGGATGAGATGAGGAAATCGTTTTTCTCTCTGCGTGGCAAGCCACTGTACAGTCAAGTGCATGATAATGTGTGAAAGATGACGAATTGAGGGGTTTTTCACGAATTTTGCGTGAGTTTGACGGTTTTGGCAGTTTATTTTCAGCTAAGAACACTCCGCGGGCTATAACGATTCGCCGTAAAATGCATCCAGATCGCTTGGGCGGTTTGGCCGCCTATAGTGGTTTTTTTTTTCTTTTCATATTTTCTATTTTTTTTGAAATACATACATACTACATAATAGCATACATACATACATACGACGAACTCAATATATATTAGATGCTCACCTGGTGCCCGCGCTGCCGCGCGATACAGCTGAAGCTGATTCACCACTGTTGCAGTTTCAGTTTCTAGTTTCAGTTTTAGTATCACATAGATATATAACGGCCAATTAATGCACGGCCAGGAGGTAATTGTGTATTCCCAGCTACCTCTGTCGCCTTCGCGGGAGGGTATTCAGTACTCAGCGGTTGACATTGTTACGGCACAGAGGGCTGCACTGTCGAGCGTGAAAAACATGCCGTCTTCTGTTACTCAAGAAAAACATAGAAGATTAAATCACTGTCATATAATACATATATAATGAATTAAAACCATCAAATTGTTACTATATATGCATGGTATACACTTCCAAGTACGTATTGGGAAAAATTTGCAATACGGTTTTTTGTCCGTATTGCAATATATTGCAATGACGGTTTTTGTCGCCAATACTTCACCCCTAGGGCCCGTTCACACATTTAACGTATTCGCGCTGATATGGGGTATTATAAGCTCTTGATTATGTTACGTTGTCAATTCCTCAAATGTTGGAAAATTCTCACGGATTCTGTACAAATTATATCTTATGATGTAACTAGCTAGACTGATATGAATAATATCGCTAAACGGCTAAAGGAAAAGCTGATTTTGATAATGCTACTACTTGATATCTATATATAACACCACACTTAGTCATGATCCATTTAAATAAACTATGAAAGTGATGAATCTAATAAACTGATCTTACAGCCTATCTTGCATTGTCTTCATAAAACAAAATCGTTATATTTTCATAATGCAAAATACATGGTTTACACATAATTCATAACAATTTCAATACGTTTGCAAACAGCTTGGTGGGTCTCCTTGAAATGTATTCTGCATACTTATGTTTTATGAAGTTCCCTGCACCAAGTTTTCTGTTTAATTAGTAAACTGCTTCCTGGATTTTTGTTATAAAAAAAAAAAAAAAAAAAAAATTAAAATAAAAATTTTATAAACAACCGCTGCTAAGCTTTTGTGTAGACATTTTATAGTAATCCCCTATTATTAACGCAAGATAAACAGAAATTTTAAATGGAGGATATTTCATATGTATGGGTCTCAACCATGGTCTCAACTCATAGTACGATAACTTAATGGAATGTTTCCAAAACCGGCGCACTCGCATAACATTCAATAACATAATTCACGCTAGATGGCAGCACTTGACAGTGAAAGCTTTCCAACATCATAGACTGGTCATTTGGAGCAGTTCGCACACTTGCTGCATGGTATCAGCTGGACTGGTCACAGAATGACCAATCGTCCTTTCATCCGCGAAAATCTCGTAATCGTTTTCGCCCTGAAATGCAAAAAAAGTGTCAAAAATGCTTTTTCTGTGTCTAGATCTCACATCCCCAATGCTATTGCAGGCAAAATAAGAAGACGGATAGTCCAACAAAGATACTGAATATGGCACCAACACCTTACCATGCATGCTACGAGGGCAACTTAACAAACATGTAACGAGATTTGCATTTACTTTCTACTAGAGACAGTAGACTGCTTAGAAAATTGCACATTTACGGGAATGGTTTTGTCTCCGAAGAAGTGAATCGTTTTGAAACCATCTTGGAGCACGTGTCTCAAGCAGTAGGTCTTGTCCCAGCCTTTAGGAAACACGTCAAAACTTATCTGTCCCCCTGCACAGAAAAACAAAGAGTTAAACAATTACATGTGCTGGCTACTATCTATTTAGAAGGGTCGGTTGTTGTCCAGGCAGCATTAGCATCACATTGCCTTTCAGCAGGTGATAAAAACGTCTAGCAAACACTTCTATTGAAGTATGCAGAGACTTTGTTTACCTATGGAATACTGCAATCCAAAGTCTGCAAATTCTTTTCGTAAGGCCATCACAAATTTTTCCCTCACTTTATGTTCCTGGAGAAGAAGTAAAGGCTTATCATGGATCAACATGGTCATAAAAGTTGTTCCTAATATCGCTACATCGTGTTAATAAACGCATACTTCTTACCTGATTTTATTGACTAGCTCAAAAAATCACCTTGCCAAATTAACATAGCAAGAATTAACATACAATTGAACCCACTGAACAATAAGTGCAACATACAACAATACAACATCCTAAATGCGGCTGGATGTAATTTTTGCTTCCCGATTTTGTACAACTATATTTCAATGTCTGGGAAAGTACAATTTTATAACATGACAATTATACCAGGCTACAAGTATAATTTTCCCATTTTCACAATAAAACATATGAGCCCAACCAAAGAAACCTTTTAGATCACATTTTTGCAGTATGGTGTCACCTCCTAGGTATTATCACATTTTATGGACTATGTAACAAATTACCTGGTTGTATGCGTTGAATTGCTCTCTCTCAGCCTGTGAGCAGCTCCTTCCCACTGGACTTACATTGATTAGACCACTCCTGAATTCTATGAAGGTACCCCTGTGCAAATACTACCATGTCATAATCATATACTGTGCATATGTACACGGTATATATGCTTAATACATTATACTCTAATATGCATGTGAGGTTTTACATTTCAATGTGGAATGTATCGGTGTATCGGTAATGCTCGGAAGCACGCACGTACCTTTTCAATGTGGAATGTATCGGTGTATCGGTAATGTCGTTACGGCTGTCACGTTCCTTTTTCACGGGCCAGTGTAGGTCCGCCTATTGATATTCGTTAGAGAGAATGTTAATGAATCGCTGCAATTTTTCATTTTCCCTTCATTCTGTGATGCTCTTATGGCAAAGGACCCCTGCCTATTACATGATTTATTTAACTTATGCGGCGAATGTAATATTAAGACTTTACAATTTCGGCTTTAAAGTGATAACCGCCACGTAAATAGTTAAGAATTAATAAAAAAAATTAGTTTTCCACTTTTTCAAAATATAAGTAATTCTCGTTTCTCATTTTCATGGCGTTTAACATTGGCTGCATCTATACTTCTATATATTTACATTATTGTTCGATGTGAAGCAATCACAACTGCGTGACGCTAATAGCCATTACAGCACTTTAATTGTTCAGGGAATATATCAAATCGTCCAGGCATTTTTAACTGTTGGACACAATCTTATACGGGTAGATCTAGTACGTTACGTAGGTACGTCACGGTTACGTTTATTTCCCGTTGATTTTTATTTTTATTGGTTAAAAAATAGGCAAGCAAAATTTTACAAATTTTACCCTGTCTTAGAAATTTCGTGACATAGTCAATTTAACTAGTAAATATACATGAAGCATTTCACGCACTGCACAACACCCAAAACCTCCTGCAGTTCTTGATTTCAGGCATAACAAAACTTCTGCCTTTGGAATTAATAGTCAAGGAAAGCATTTAAGCCAATATTAGTATTTCTCCACTGGTAAATTTCTGAAGCTTGAAAATGGACTCTGCGCATTCATTACAGACGTGGCTGGAATAGTCACACAATGAGTCTCTATCTATTGAATGCTATTGCAGCTTGTTGGCCAAAAACAACTGTGGTTTTCCGGTTTCCCGACCCTAGCTTAGTTCTTTTACCCCGTACCCTTCAACTTTTTTACTTCGATATTTTTCAAATAAAATTTGAAATGAAAATCCGGATAGAAATGGTAAAGTTGACACCCCATCGCACCCGCTGTGGCGCGATGGCATTTATAGGGGCTGCCATGGGAGAGAAAACTCGCGCAAGACCCGTGAGAATACCGCCGAAGTGTCACGCGAGATGTCGCACGGCTGTAACAAGACAATAATGGCTTTTTAACACGATTACAAAAAAATTGGGAAAAAATAGTTTAAGCCTAACTACCCTACCTATTTTTATACAGACATGAAATCGGAACACAGTGTTGTTTTCTTTTGGAGGCGTTATAGAAATGCACTATGAGAACAGTGAATGCACTAAGGCCTAACATACTGTTTTATGGAATGAGCTGCTCCATTCTTATTGAGCTACTATTCCATTTCAGAAACATATTTGTTGCTTGATGCACAATGAATACAAAAGGTATAGTTATGCTATGTGCCTTCATATATTTCAGAGACTCTGGTGTTACCTGTTAGCTAAAGTGCCTTATTTTTACGTAGGAATTAGCCCAAGTAGATTTATATATCTGATTAAATCCAACGGTCCTTTTCCCTATAACAAGTATTTCTAATATGGATCTATTCAACTAGGATACTTATAACCTATTGGAACACACGCACGCATTCATCTTTATGGGTTTGATTGGCAGCACATGTTATGCTTTCATGACAACAAGTTTGTTGGTTGGCTTCTTACAGGATCAACATTACATCAAAATTCACAATTCCAAATGTTACAAAGTTGAAGAGCAATTTTTTGTTTTAATAGTATATTAATGACGTTGATGCTCTACTAGATATTATATTTCAAGAAGAGACGAGTCAATTCAATATCACTATCGATGAATTTGTGGCTTAAACGATAAAGAGGATGTCAGTAATAACTATCTATCCTATCACCGTCCAGGACATTAATTATTCCTATTTCTTTTGAAGCCACATATAGTTTGCTGTTGCCATTTTTGGTATATTACCAATTCTCTGGATCCATTTTGTTCAGAATTCTCTGTGAGAGGTCCAGAGCCACAAGTCAATTTTATTTTTTCACTCTTTTTCAGAGTCTTTCGTTTTTGGGAGTAATTTCTAAATAATTTTTTTTTTTTATATACACAAGGATAAAGAATTATGTCCTGCTGGACGACTGAACGTATTGCTGTGCGTCCTTGAATCGTAGGTCATTGATAGGGCTTATGTAGGGCAATACAATGACTTAACGTTCAAGGGACTTTCAGCAGTCGTGTTCGTCTGTCGCAGTACTTTGACTAGGTTGTCACATTACGCTCATGATAAGGTCTATTGTTCCCCAGGGCATACTGACGCGAAGTACCTGGGTACAGTCCGGTCGGGGCAAACTTACCGGAGTAGGGTACCCTGGGTAGGCCCAAAGTTACCAATTCTCGGCTTTAACATACCGTCGATGTAACGTCGAACCAAGGAGCCTGGCGGTTTAGGTCCAAGGCTGGGGTTTGTAACTATTTGATATGGTTAGGGTTAGGGTTCGGGTTCAGGTTAGGGCTAGGGAGTAGGCGACTCCCTAGACTCGTTAGTGGAGTAGGCGAGGTACGGTCCGGCATATTAGATAGTACCAGGGTACGTTCCGGTATACCGGACCGTACCCAGGGTAAGTTCCGGCACTGGCCTGGCAGTACCCTGGGGGATATAGACCCTCTCAGCGTCAGCTACTGATAGTGATACTGACAATCTGTGGATTCAAACATAACGTTATAACTCCTACCTTTCTGGGCAAGGTCAACGTCCCATCAATGTCAAAAAGTAAAATCGTAGAGCCATCACCTCCAGCCATTATATTTTAGGTAAAGACACTGAAGAGAACCTAATCAGAACCTCATTAAACTGGAAAAATGACTAGTATAACATTAAGTTTAACAGTTGTTACGTGGAGGCAATCGGAAAACCCATTCGACTCTTCCCGTCATGCCTAGAAAACAGTGACGTGGAGGCTGCCATAATATTCATAGATATCATATAAGTTGTTATATGATATCGGAGCACATAAATCACCTGATGATGTGCTCTGATGATATCTTAACCTGTATGATACAGGCGGTTCCGGTTCCGCTTCACTACACTTCACTACGCTCTCATGCGTTGCACGTGCGCTCTCATGCTTGCAGCTTGCGAGCAAGATGTCTTTACACTATAACGTAAGTTAAACATGACAGCAAACTTAAATAGTTATATGCATGGAGCTATTTTTTTTATTCATAGTACTTATCAACTTACTGCATGCCAATTAAATAACATTTCTTGTTCGATAAAAGATTGTGATGGTAATTATGATAAAGGTTGTAAGAATGGAAATTCTAGAGGATGACAATGCCTTAACTAGGCTTCAGAATAGGCTAATGATGTGGAAAAATGTAAATAGTTGATAGAATTTCTTCGAGCCCAGTTTTTTACTGTTTTCTAAATGAATAATTGCTCACAGTCACTATATAACTTCTATTGTAGATCCTAACGCCACGTAAGATAAGGACACTCCTCAAGGATGTCGGGCATGACTGCAGTTTAGCAGGAATCCTGAACTCTGAGCTGAGAGTTTTGAAGACACTGGACTATCGTATTTGCTGCAACACACCCCTGCTGCATGTCGACACCCTGCTAGCCATGTTAGGTACCTATAATAATAATAATATTATTATTATTATTAAATGCAGGCTCGTAGCCGGGGGATGTCAGAGTGGTGAAATGAATATTTCTGTCCTAATAACCGGTTGTCTGCTTTTTCGTGCCAGTTATCCGAAATCTAAACATGTCCAAAACTAGACAGGCCCACCTTCTAATTAGAAAACACTTGACTCTCCTGGGATGCTTGCTACGGACCTGATATGCCTCGATTATTTAAATAACTATAATACAAACGAATAATACTATAGATGATATAATCATACGATAATAATATAATGATATAATGATAATAATATGAATGAACAAACATTCAAAACCACTAAAATGCGTATGTTTTGTCGCCGCAGATATACCTAGTTCGTATATATCCCTATAATCCCTCGTAAACCTAACCCTAACCCTAACCCTAACTGCCTGATGTTAACAGATCTGTATGTTGTCATTGCAGACAGATTCGTTGCATCACTAAAGCTTGATGAGTTGCGACGTGTTTCCATCAAGCTGCTAGATGCTGCCTACTTGCAGCAGACAGAGCTCTATAACATTCTATTCATTGCCGCGACTGGAAGCTCCGTCCAATCAAAAGAGGACAGGTGAGAGAGTAGGCACGACAGGTGAGAGAGTTGGCACGACAGGTGAGAGAGCAGTCAGGACAGGTGAGAGAGCAGTCAGGACAGGTGAGAGAGCAGTCAGGACAGGTGAGAGAGCAGTCAGGACAGGTGAGAGAGCAGCGAACTTTCCCTCGACGCATACGTACACGCTGCCCTGCAACGTTCAGCACTAATTCTCACAGTTTCACTTTGCTGAGGCTTCCCGAACATCGTTTCCTTCGCCGCTGCCACCATGTTAAGTATTGACGAAGGAGTGTGTAACTCATAAAGACGTTTTTATTACTGGAGCTGATACATGTTCTGCTAGCAGCCATACGAACCGGCCAACAAGGCGCGCGGTATCAATCGCCTCTGACCCACAACAAGGCTTCTACAAAACAACACGTGCATGCGCACAGTAGGTAGTCCTACTATACAGTCTCAACCATGCGTCTCAACTCATAGTACGATAACTTAATGGAATGTTTCCAAAACCGCGCACTCGCATAACATTCAATACATAATTTACGCTAAGATGGCAGCACTTGACAGTTCAAAAGCTTTCCAACATCATAGACTGGTCATTTTGGAGCAGTCACACACTTGCTGCATGGTATCAGCTTGAGCTGGTCACAGAATGACCAATCGATCCTTTCATCGCGGAAAATCTCGTAATCGTTTTCGCCCTGAAATGCCAAAAAAAAAGTGTCAAAAATGCTTTTTCTGTGTCTACATCTCACATCAATGCTATTGCAGGCAAAATAGAGACGGATAGTCCAACAAAGACACTGAACTTATGGCACCAACAACTTACCATGCATGCTACGAGGGAACTTAACAAACATATAACTCAGATGAGACGGGATACTACGAGAAGCGTTGCCGAAAGGAGGTGTGATCCCAAGCGCTATAAGCGCAGATGTTGCGCCGCAACTTCCGCGGCAAGGCGCACGCGACCGCGGGAACGTCCTACGACAGTATGCAGCGCTGGCAGCTATGGATCCGTGCGCCGAATCAATTGGGCGGGCCGCGCACGGATCCATAGCTGCCAGCGAACAGTCCGCAATTTTAGTGGGGGACACAGAGGGTAGACATTTGGGACATCGTGAACAGTGTTCACTTGTTATAAAAACTGTAATCGAGTAATCTGTTCGTAACCGAGCTGTGTCACGCGAAATCACAGAAGAAGAATTGCGAAATTCTGACATTCGGGAACCTTGCCCAGTATGGAAACGGCTGTCAGAATCAGGAAACACCTACCGGCGCTCTTCGCCGCCCCAACGCTGCAACGTTTTTGCAACGTTCAATGGCGAGGCTCGTACGGGAGTTGGAAAGCAGCTAGTGCGCCGCCTGCCCGCCGCCTATAGCCCATAGACTGGCACTCTCTCGCACCTCTCGGCTTAGCTTAGTCACTCAATGGCTAATCGCGAGGTGGGAGCGAGTCCTAGTCTATATATAGCCTTTGCACCTCGAAAACCTTCTTGAAACAGAGTTGGCCTATACTAGAAACATTAACAATTTCGTAGTAAATAAGATTTCGTATTTAGTTAGCATTATATTTTATTGAAACGCTTCAAGTGCCTGTGTCTAGTATAGCTAGGCGGTATTCTAACCCTAGCAAAGAGCCGTTTCTTGCATTAGTCGTAGTAGTCTAGTAGTACTAGTGGTTCAAGGATAGAGAACATGGCTCCCAATATTATATGGGCCCCAATGTATGGGCATGGGGAATAAAACACACAATGTCATTTACATCAATATAAATCTAATATTATATCATATAATAGGTTTAGGTTCGTCATTATTAGTTAAGTTAATTACTAGTAACAGAGTTAGTCATTATTACTATTACTATTACTATTAGCTCGTAGCGTCCTGGTAGTTACTAGTACTAGTACTAGGTAACTTAGTAGTACTACTACTACTAGTAGTAGTACTTAGTAGTAATTATTGTAACATGTACTTGTGTAGTATACAAGTATTCCTAGCCGTAGGTGTGGAATGTAATAGCAGTCTTAATGTGCCGCTAGTCTGAGTCTAAACAAACTGAACATCGTCACAATCATAATGGCAAACATCAGAACATCAGATTGGAGCTTATCGCTCAAAGTTCATGCGGCAGTGACGAGCAGGGCTAGACGGCTACCGACCTTCACTCAGCGAACTATCGTTGGCTACACTGAAGTGAGTTACGCTAGCGTGTCGCGCCGCGCGGCAGTCTAGGTCATGCAGCCGAGCGTTTTTTTTAAAAAAACTTGAAAATGCTACGTAGATGGACTCGTAGCGCCATCTGATGGTGGCGATAACTTCCAAATTAATGTCAGGCATAAATCAGCGAAAAGAGGAAAATTATTTTTATACACGCAAAAGCACGCGCCGCCGAGCCACAAAGCAACAAAAAACGAGTATTTTGGATTTTTTCTGCCCTACGTGCAAAGCCGAAAGACTTCTGCAATGGCCAGAACTGCTGAATTGACCGATTCTTACGGCTTTATCCTATACCTAAAAGGCCTCGTGAAAAAGTATTCTAATATAGGGCAGCGAGTTGTCCATAGATGGCGCCACAGGTGGCGCTGTTCGCGCTTCGCGCGTTTATCCCGGCTGCAGTTGTCGAGATTTTTATTTAGCTTTCTACTAGAGACAGTAGACTGCTTAGAAAATTGCACATTTACTGGAAATGGTTTTGTCTCCGAAGAAGTGAATCGTTTTGAAACCATCTTGGAGCACGTGTCTCAAGCAGTAGGTCTTGTCCAGCCTTTAGGAACACGTCAAAAATTATCTGCTCCCCCCTGCACAGAAAACAAAAGAGTTAAACAATTACATGTGCTGGCTACTTATCTATTTAGAAGGGTCGGTTGTTGTCCAGCACGCATTAGCATCACATTGCCTTTCAGCAGGTGATAAAAAAAGTCTAGCAAACAACTTTCTATTGAATGTATGCAGAGACTTTGTTTACCTATGAATACTGCAATCCAAAGTCTGCAAATCTCTTTCGTAAGGCCATCACAAATTTTTCTCCTCACTTTATGTTCCTGGAAAGAAGTAAAGGCTTATCATGGATCAACATTGTCATAAAAGTGTTACTAACATTGCTACAATGTGTTAATAAACGCATACTTCTTACCTCATTTTATTGACTAGCTCAAAAAATCACCTTTGCCAAATTAACATAGCAAGATTAACATACAAATTGAACCCACTGAACAATAAGTGCAACATACAACAATACAACATCCTTAAATGCGGCTGTGATGTAATTTTTTTCCAGCGCGGATTTTG
>NW_014577296.1:446927-450884 GCF_000485595.1 Priapulus caudatus | reverse complement strand
CGCGGGGACCAGGATGACGAGACGCAAGTCAGTGACCAGGTGAGAGGTAGTCAGACACGGTGAGGGAGGCAAGCTCAAGGCACAGCGATGAGAGAGTCAGTCAGGGAGGCAGGTGAGACGAGCAGTCAGGACAGGCATGAGCAGAGCAGTTCAGGACAGGGTGAGAGGGAGCAGTCAGGACGAGTGATGCAGAGTCAGCAGGCATAGATGCAGAGAGCGATCAGGTACAGCGTGGGAGAGAGGCAGTTCAGGACAGGGACAGAGAGTGGTAGCAGGAATAGATGAGAATGAGTGGGGCAGGAGACTCAAGGCTACAGGAAGGAGACGCCAACTACAGAGAACAGGTGCAGAGAGTTGCAGACAGCGGTGGACCGACAGCAGTCAGACAGGTGGAGAGCAGTAGGCAGGAACAGGTG
Organism: Priapulus caudatus; assembly: GCF_000485595.1. Taxonomy (NCBI): domain Eukaryota; kingdom Metazoa; phylum Priapulida; class Priapulimorpha; order Priapulimorphida; family Priapulidae; genus Priapulus; species Priapulus caudatus. Next base: position 450,468 of record NW_014577296.1, on the reverse strand, counting down.
AAGACGAGTTGGCCTCAGGACAGGTGAAGAGAGCTGATTGCCAGGGACAAGGTGAGAGCAACGGCAGCTCAAGGACAGGTGAGCAGAGTAGGGCAGAGCACAATGAGACGTAGGTCACGGACGTAAGAGAGCAGGATCATGAGACGAGGGTGAGAAGAGCTTGGCGAGGTACAGCGTGATGAGAGCAGTCCCAGGTAACTCCCGGATGGGAGAGAGCGCAGTCAGCGACACGGTGATGAGAGCAGTGTCTCGATCAGACAGGTATGAGGAGAGCAGTCATGGGACTAGGTGAGAGGAGTAAGGCGCACAGGACAGGATGAGAGCAGCAGCTCAGGACAGGGTGAGAGAGCCAGTCAGCGACAGCGTGAATTATTTACAACTATATTTCAATGTCTGGGAAAGTACAATTTCATAACATGACAATTATACCAGGCTACAAGTATAATTTTCCCATTTTCACAATAAAACATATGAGCCCAACCAAAGAAACCTTTTAGATCACATTTTTGCAGTATGGTGTCACCTCCCAGGTATTATCACATTTTATGGACTATGTAAAAAATTACCTGGTCGTATGCGTTGAATTCCTCTCTCTCAGCTTGTGAGCAGCTCCTTCCCACTGGACATACATTGATTAGACCACTCCTGAATTCTATGAAGGTACCCCTGTGCAAATACTACCATGTCATAATCATATACTGTGCATATGTACACGGTATATATGCGTAATACATTATACTCTAATATGTATGCGAGGTTTTACATTTCAATGTGGAATGTATCGGTAATGCTCGGAAGCATGAGCGTACCTTTTCACGGGCAATGTCAGGTCCGCCATGTATCGTAGAGAGAAGTTAATGAATCGCTGCAATTTTTCCTCTCCCACTTCATTCTGTATGCTCTATGCAAGACACCCATTGCCTATTAATGATTTATATAACTATAACGACGAATGTAATATACAGACTCACAATTTCGCTTAAACTAGTAAATATAACCATGAAGCATTTCAAGCACTGAACAAAACTCCGAGTTTGAATTTGGCATAACAAAGTTTTCTGCATGGCAATAAAGTCAAGGAAATTTAAGCATATATTATATTCTCCGGTTGCAAAATTTCTGAGCTGAAAAGGACTTGAGCATCTATTCACAGACGTGGCTGGAACTACTACACATGAGTCATCTATCATGCTTGAGCTATGCAGCTTGTTATAAGAAATGCACTCAATGAGAACAGTGATGCACTAAGGCTAACATACCTGTTTACGACATTTACCAGTGTTGGAAATGTACGCTATATGTAAACCATCTCATATAAGTATTAAAGCAATAATCATGTTCGTATTATCTGTAATGTGATTACCATCACAATACTATCTGTTGTTGTGTAGCATATTCTATACATGTATCTGTGTGCATTTTTGGAAATAAAGTACATTATAAAAATAAAAAAAACATACCTGTTTATGAATGAGCTCTCCATTCTTATGAGCTACTAATCCATTTTCAGAAAACACGTACTTGTGCTTGTGCACCACTGAAATACAAAAAGGTATAGATTACTGCCTAGTGCCTTACGTCATACAAGGCCGTACGCAGGAAATTTTCTGTAGGGGGGCAAAGGTACTTCCCATGCACCCTGTGCCCTAACGTTTCGCAATTTCCCATTTCTATATTTAAAGTGTAATATTTCTTTGATGATTTAAGATAACCTTTTGTCACATTTCTATTTTATTTCTAAAAGTGTACAGTATTTGTCCCATTAAAAGGCATACTCTGAAAATCTCTAGGGGGGCAACTGCCCCTGCTGCCCCCCTACCCCTAGATTTTGGAGCAAAATTAAAAAAAATAAGCTTAGCTAATAATCGTAAATAACCCTAACCGGATTTTTTTGGTTACTTATCCGCGTAAGCCTTGTCTCTCAGACCCACCACCCCTACCACACTATGGACGTCGATCAAGATCTGCGCCCGTCGCTCATCATTCCACAATTGAGTCATGAAATTTTGCCCCCCCCCATAGGAATTTGCTCAGCGTACGGCCCTGGATAGGTGAGCTAAGTCATAATAGATAACGTGGTATTTGGGACAGATGAGCTAAGTGGAAATAGGTGAGTTGTCATGATAATTTTGCGTGTTGCTCGTGCAGGATTCTTCTGACGTCGGTCAAACAAGACACATGGCTGCTGACTGCTGGAGTCATCGTTAGCGCCACCTATATTGTTAATCCAGCCGCCAGCGAAAAAGTATGAAAATAACATGGAAGGTCACTATAGGTGTAGGTGGCTGTTAATAAATTGTCAATTAAAATGGATTACAAAATAGGCATTTGATTTCACTGAAATCAACAGTGATAAAAAACATTTTGTTTTTTTCACTCCTGATGAAACAAATAGGCTTAGTGGTTACAGCTAATCAGACGTAAGGGAAAAGTCAGAGAAGTGGGAAATAGCATGAGAGAAACATGTCGAATTGGATTATATGTGGCAGCATAGCAGCATGTTTGATTAATGATTATACACCAGTAGAGCATTTAGCACTCTCCTCAAACTTGCCAGAACTGTATTAGAATAGTAATTGTATATGCCAATAGTATTGTATAGGTAGAATAGTAACTGTACAGTAATTGTTTTGTAATTGTACTTGTACTTGTACTTGTATTGTAATTTGTATTGTTACTGTGTCTGTATAGTAATTGTATTCGTAGAATAGTAATTGTATAGGTCAAAGGTTACATTATGAAATACTGCACGCTAGGACACTTCGTCTTCAGTGCTCCCGTTGCCTCACATTGTTCTAAGAAGCCCTTTCTGTAAGCTCTGCAGTCACATATGATGTTGTTTATTGTTTTACCTCGTTAGGTTATAGCGGCTTTGGAAAAGATGGATCATTTATCGAAGGATGACATTATTGACTTTGCATCGGCGCTGTTATCGCTACTCAGAGAAAACCATGAGCATTAGTAATGTATGCGTGCGTGCGTGCGTGTGTGCGTTCCTGCGTGTGTATGTGTGTGCGTACGTGCGGTGTGCGTGCGTGCGTGCGTGCATACGTGCGTGCGTGCATGCGAACGAGCGAGCGATCATACGTGCGAGCGTGCATGTGTGCGTGCGTAAGCGTGCGTGTGTGTGTTAACAACTATTTGTTCCATCTATTGTATATTGGTCACAACCAGTAATGTATAGGTTTCAACGAAATATTGTAACGCTGTAATATTATTTCACAAATATTAATTTAACTCGTCAATAAACACTTCTACGTTATTGATATTTTAAATAATTTAACGACAGCTTTAACCCTATGGCTGCGTATGTGTGATCGATCTATAAATAGATACCATTAGTAGATAATGTACGTAAGTGCTATAGGAAGCGATATATACATTTATATATCAAGAGTAGATCATGGGAGATTATTTAGGGATTTATCTATTATTGTCTACTCTTGATATATAAATGTATAAATCGCTTCCTACAGCACTTACGTACATTATCTACTAATGGTATCTATTTATAGATCGATCACACATACGCAGCCATAGG
>NW_014577296.1:433821-446681 GCF_000485595.1 Priapulus caudatus | reverse complement strand
TGTGCGCGCGCGCGCGCGTGTGTGTGTGTGTGTGTGTGTGTGTGTGTGTGTGTGTGTGTGTGCGCGCGCGCGCGCGCGTGTGTGTGTGTGTGTGTGTGTGTGTGTGTGTGTGTGTGCGCGCGCGCGCGCGTGTGTGTGTGTGTGTGTGTGTGTGTGTGTGTGTGTGTGTGCGCGCGCGCGCGCGCGTGTGTGTGTGTGTGTGTGTGTGTGTGTGTGTGTGTGTGCGCGCGCGCGCGCGTGTGTGTGTGTGTGTGTGTGCGTGTGTGTGTGTGTGTGTGTGCGCGCGCGCGCGTGTGTGTGTGTGTGTGTGTGTGTGCGTGTGCCTGTGTGTGCATGCGTGCATTGGCGCGCGTATGTGTAATGTGTGTCATGGCGCCTTGCACGCATCATAGCTATATCACGATCATCGACCGAAGTTCCGGCTTCGTTATACGTATGCTTAATCTGCATTCCAGGAAAACCCGCGCGTCGTATAGATGCTTGCTTGGGTAGTGCCCTTCTCCGATTACAGCGACCTACGCACTTGCTATGGTTGGAATGCCAGCGACAATAAAGGGCGCACAGAGGAATAACGATAACGTGACGTGTGTCGTGCGTTGTCGCGTTGTCTAGACATCGCAGTCAGCCCTGTGACCTTTCACTACTACGAGAAGACGAGCGTGTGTGTGTGCGTGCGTCCGTCCGTCCGTCCGTCCGTCCGTGCGTGTGCGTGCGTGTGTGCGCGTGTTTGTGTACGTGCGTGCGTGTGTGTGCGTGAGTGTGTGCGTGCGTGCGTGTGTGTGCGTGCGCATGTGTGTGCGTGCGTGCGTGTGTGTGCGTGAGTGTGTGCGTGCGTGTGTGCGTGAGTGTGTGTGTGTGTGCGCGTGCGCGTGCGTGTGTGTGTAGAGATCGATGGCGCATGCGCGGTGGTGACGTCGACACGCCGCGTAACCCGCGGAGTCGTGAATCTACTTTCGCTGGGGTCACCGTACGCGTCCGCACGCGCACCCCAGCGCACACAAACCCTAGATACGATAACGTAACCGAGCAAGCAGCGGTACGATTTTCTTAGGGGGTGTGTTATCGTATTCCGCTAACCGGAAGCGTCTGTGAGCCCAGCGCGTTTATTATAGCAGCCAATTGTTTACACGGGTATGATGTTATTTATACTCAGGTCAGGTTATATTGTGTCAGTTCAGGTCTTCTCGTGTGCATATCATATTGACTGGTACTGCGCTACGCTGTTTTATATTTTTATATTTAATGGAATTATTAATTAAATGTTAAATTAATTAATTTAATATTTTGTTTATTTTGTTTTATATTTTATATATAGGCCTATATTGGTTTCTTTCTTCAATCCATTTTACCTGCCTTTCCTATACGTTCCCTGCTAGGGTGATGAGTCCTGCTCATACGTTCACACATCACCCCCCCCCCCATATCCGGATAGTAGCCTACATTATCTTTGAAGCGGAAGGCATGAATGAATGGCGGTGCTAGGAATGGGAGCAAAACGTGTCTTGACATGCTCCGACTATATATATATATATATATATATATATATCCCTACTCACTACACAGTCTAAAGTAGACTCTATACAGTCAAATCTCTCAGTACCGACCCCCCCCCCCCCCCCGGTACGTCTATTTAGTTGGGTTTCTGTAAAGCTCGGTTTATACGGGGATGGTGGGTGGGGGGGGCATCTTACAGTTGTCTCAGATAGCGTTAAATTCCCACAGTACAGTACGAGATTCGGTTTCGAGGCCGTCACGAATTGACGGTTCGGAGCAGTGGCGTGGGATGCAGAACGCTGATACCATCAGAGGGTGGTTTTAATTTTGCTAGTTGTTCATGTCACTAGTACTATTGCCATTTCATTCAGTGATATACGGGAATTACGATTTACGAGTACTTAGGTACAAAAAAACTTGCTAAGATCTGATTGGTCCGCGTACGGAGGAGGTCCAATGCGGGTGACACCATGAGTCACCGCATCGTGTGTCACCAACCCTAGTGACGCCGCTGGTTCGTGGAGTTGACTGTATACAGTATCGCATATATCATTCACTGGATTATATCAAGATCGTATCAGCGGCGAATCCAGGGCTGAAGCTAGACAGTATTTTTCCAGATTTTAAGGGCACAATCCCGCCAACAGGGCACACCACCCCACAGTGGGCGCCCCGCCCCCCGCACCGTTAGGCTGCGGAAGCACTTGGCGGGGTTCTGGGGACTTCCCCGGAAATTTTCAGCGACTGTCGAGGGTCCCGCTGAAGCACAGAAAATGAGCACCATTGAGCACCACATATTAGTCAAGCGCAATAGCTAAAAGCCATATGGAAATTTTATTTCTGCGTTCATTTGCCTTGCGCTTTGCATACCAGTAAAAACCCGCGATAGTAAGCAACATAGATTCTTAAGAACTGTTAGAGCCCTGAAAATTTACCCATTAGACCCCTTGAGATAAGAACCTGTTTTAGGCTAAATTTTAAAGGTAGGTTCTATAATTTTCCATGCAGATGAAGACATTAAAAAGAAACACAAGGTAAAAATAAAAAAGACTGGGCAGACTAACAATAGCGATGAATGGTTGCCAGCACCTTCTTTTTGGCACCGCATAGCGCTTTTTGCATCAATGTTTTGTTTCTTGGATAATACTGTAGTCAGGGATAACAGTATGGTAAAGCACTTAGAAAACTTACATGTAGCCCTCATGGGGTATTAATTAGCAAGAAATTGCCAGTGCCTAATCAAGAAACCCTCTTCATAACACAATTTGAATCAAGTATAAGTCTTATACATATTAAATAGTAGAAACAAGTATAAGAACCTAGTGTTTAAAGACCAACTTTATGACCGCGCCGTAATTTTTCAGTAAAGCACCATTTACATAAGAACATATTGAGGCCTAACATTGGAAAAATCTATGTTCTATTGATCTGCGGCGTTTTTAGGCTGTACCAGAATTAATGCAGAATGATTCAAGCACTTCCTTCTTTTTTAGATATCAAAGCTAAGTTTTGGTACGTACTATGAAAACATTTTGATTTTTCCTTCAATCCTCTCCATCAGACAAAGAAAAGGAAAGGACTGAATGAAAGAATATAGCCAAATTCCATCAAATTGTTTTCTGTATTTTTTTAGCGAAAAATTTCGAAGGGCATTTTGAAATCTAGACCGTATTTCCCAATACGGCAAATACGGTCTGAATCCGCCCCTGCGTATAAAGAAGGGCATATAATAAGGGTATGGATCCTTCTTTATACTCTCTTGATTATATATCACTGGATATATGTACCGTATATCGCGTATATCACTGGATTAACGAGAATAATGTCAGTGATCAGAGGCCAGAACCTGATTATTCTATGCTTCAACAGCTAGAAAAAGTAACTTCAACGAAGTAAACCAGAGAATAGGTTCAGTGAAGTGAATGGTAGGGATGAAATAGTTTGCCTGCGATTTAACAGTTTATAGAATATACGCGTACGCGCCTATCTAGGGATTAAGAGCATCGAAAGGCGGAGTTTTCTGATACATGTAGTCGATAAACTTTAGGTCCTGAACAATTTAGGGTATTGGTGTATTACTCGAGGTGACAGCTCGCTAGTCCGAAGGTTCATTAGTCCGAAGGTTCACTAGTCCGAAACACTCACATGGGATGTAGAATTTTCAGGTGTGTGTGGGGGAGGTGTTGGAGGGAGAGGGGCTTTTAGTATTGCCCGGTTTTGTTACAATTTAAGCATTTTACGGTACCGTCAACTGGGGTAATTTTGAACACGCAATTTGAAAAAAAATGGGTTGAAAAAATTTTGTTTTGATTGGAATGTTGTTTTGAAACCCAAATTGCTATGAAAATGGACAACGGGTTTCAAAATAGGCCCAATTTTTTCTAAACTAGAAGCTGAGTGGGTGGAGAAATGAAGCAGCTGCAGATGATCTAAAATGGTTATACATACATACTTCGTTTTTTGTTAAATAATTATATCAGTGAAAATGTTTAGTTTTCCCTTCGGACCAGTGACCCTTCGGCCTGATGACGGCCTGTAACCATTACTCGAACACATTTGTAATTAAACGTCGTCTAAACATTGATATATGCGGTTTTATCTGATATACATTGAATATCGATGGGTGGATTTATGAATCTGTTTAGCCAGACGCATCGTTCTCGCGCACTTTCACGCTTGTTTGATTTGCGGGTGATCGCTGTGCTTGCGAGCATGATGCAATACGCACGTACGTTTCATCAGCATTGATAAGCTCGTCAGTCACATGGGGTATGTGTGGCATTTTGTGTGCACACGTATGCACACACGTACCCACGTACGCGGGTCCATGCACACACGCACGTACGCACGAGGGTCCATGCACGCACGCACGCACGTACGCGGGTCCATGCACACACGAGGGTCCATGCACGCACGCACGCGGCTCCATGCACACACGCACGCACGCACGCGGGTCCATGCACACGTATGCACACACGTACCTACGTACGCGGGTCCATGCACACACGTACGCACGCACGCACACACACAGACGCATGTACGCAAGCACACAGACGCATGCACGCACGAACGCACTGTAGTTCTTGTAAAATTAATATGGATATTATGGGGATGGAGGGCGTCGTTTCCAGTGGAAAGATAGCGTGAAAGAAGATTGTTCCAATTTAGTTTCATACCATTTAGACCAATTATATGTTTGACAAGTACATAATATAAAAGACAAAAAATCATATTGGTTTAACGGCAGTGTTATTATTATTTAAAAAAATATAATAACATGATACCAATTCCAATGAGAAGTTACATCTCAGAATCGTTACACAAAAATCATGGTGATTGCATGCGTTTACGATCAGGCTTTGTTTAACGATCACAACACACCCAGTTCAGTGGTCACAGGGATACAGAGCTAACATTCAAGATAAATACTCAATGCACGAACATACGATATTATCATATATATATAATATAGTCATATAAAAGATACTTGTTGCGACAAACAGATAGTAAGAAACAACTCTGCACTCATCTCGTAATTATTTCCACATAATCCAGTTCCTAACAGGTGAACTCTCACAGTAAACCACATGCATGTGTCTGATAAATACTCGAATAAATAAGCTTCCCTAGTGATTTATATAAATACTTGAAACCATTTAAAAATCATGTGGCAACTCGTGACGAGTGGCAAAGCAACTGCCAGCTATTAATATTCTTTGCTATAATGTCTTGAGAGGATACTGGTGTTCTATGATTAATCCGCATTGACAAACAACATGATTGACTGACCAAACTCCAGTATAAATGCCACACATCATCCCGTCACTTAGGCACCTACTATACACACACACGTGACGAGGAGAAGTTCGAAGATGGCCAACAACGGACCAAGTACAACCCATGTGGGACTGATGAAGGCCAGTTCAGTCTCTTAAACGCACAGTGCAATGACGAATTGTATCAGTATGCGCTTAGGTAACACCGCGTAGCAACAATTATCGATTGTGTCAGCACGCAAATCGAAACGACATGTCACTTCTGTCAAGTATAAAACCCGATGTCGAAACAAGACCAGGGCGAGTTCAGCGGTGACCACCAGGTGGCGCCGTGCTGCCATTGTTCGTTGTCGCCGCGAGGCGGAGCGTGGTCTCACCGCGCCGACGCGCCGTCTTTGACCGCCACGCTGAAGAGTTGCTTCAGCATGTCCAGCTCCTTGGTGAGCTGGTCCACCTTGGTCTGCAGCGAGTGGTTGTGCGCGGCCAGCTCCTGCACCCGCCGCCCCATCGCCACGTTGTGCTGCTTCGACTTCTGCCGTGACTTGCGCACGGCGAGATTGTTGCGCTCGCGTCGCTCCACGTACTGCACCGAGCCCTTGGGCGCCGCCCGCTTCTTACTAGCGGACTTCTTGCCTCCAGCCGCAGGTGCGGGGCCGGGCGTGGCCGCCGCGGTGCCGGGCGTGGCCGCCGCGAGGCCGGGCGTGGCAGCGACGGGGCCGGGCGTGGCGGCGGCTCTAGGGGGGCTGCATGACGATGATGAAGCCCCGCTGGTGTAGTAGCTGTGCTCTGTGTCGACGAAACTTTTCCATCGTTGCTGAGTGGAAAAATCCGTTGGTTCCACCTGAAGAGGGAGAGAGGGACGGTTAATCTTACAATCAAACCCTGAATTTTTATGACTGGCTTTGGAGTAAATTAGGATTACTAATTAGGATAGGGCAATAATAATAATAACCCATAGTTTATGGTTCCTAAAGGAGGAGTAAGCAAGTAGCTTCTGAGGCAAGGAGGGAGGGGGGAAGGAGTGGAGGCAGTGAATATGAATAAGTACACCTGTGGTGTTAGAATACATGCTACACAGCTGTATGCAGTATAACCATGCAGCCGTTCTAGTACCCATTGAATGCTACCAGGTTTGAACCTGTATGCATCATGTCAAGAAATAATATTAGAAACAGGGTTTTCCGAAAGCCATGAACGACATTTTATTTTTGACAATCTGCACAGTCTTGCTGTTTTTTCACATCTTGATGTATACATCTCCAAATTGATTGAGTTTGCCTGTGAATCTGGGCAGCTCATGACATATATTCAGTGCTCGAAATAAGCGTTGTCCGGTTGTCCGAGACAACCAGAATTTGCGCCGGACAACCTAACCAGTCTGAGACATTGTCCGGTGGACAACCAAAAAACCCTATCTCAAACCCTTACACTAACTCAATCCCATGCAACCAACTGGTATAGGCTAGCTAGCACAATAATGTTCAGTTTCATACTTCAAATCCGAGTGTTTTCTAGCTCTTCAAGAAATCTTAATCGTGAATTAAATCGTGAATAATATAAAAATATGGGACCAGCTGCTATTTCCAACACTGGTATAATATCAGGAGTAAGATAATATAGAGGAGTATGACTGTCCAAAACATGTGAAATTCAACATTTGCTTGCCTAATTTTACCGATGATATATTACGTGCAACTCGATAAAAATTACATCTAAATGAGCGTTGGACATCCGTCTCTAACTAAAACTTTACTTTGTTTAAATACCTCTTGCCTTTACGGAGATATAGCTTTGAACGTCACACATGGTTCATAGTGTTTAACTAAGCTGGCGGCTCAGATTGCCCAACTAACTTCCGAACAGTGGCTAGCCTGTGAGGAATGGTCTTGTCTGTTGACAAGAATGCCACCTGTTGGCGGCAGGAGTAAGATAATATATGACATTATATAATATAAGATAATATAGTATATGTGTGTATATATATTAGTGTGTATATATGTGTGTATATATATAACGTGTATTATATTATATATATAAGGCATAATATATATAGTTGTATGATATAATATAGAATATAATATCGAAGTCTATATTATCTTACTCCTGCCGCCAACAGGTGCATTCTGTCAACAGACAAGACGCATTCCTCACAGGCTAGCCACTGTTCGGATGTTAGTGGGGCAATCTGAGCGCGCCAGCTTAGTTAAACACTATGAACCATGTGTGACGTTCAAAGCTATATCTCCGTAAAGGCAAGAGTGTATTTAAACAAAGTAAAGTTTTAGTTAAGACGGATGTCCAACGCTCATTTGATGTAATTTTTATCGAGTTGCACGTAATATATCATTGGTAAAATTAGCAAGCAAATGTTGATTTCACATGTTTTGGACAGTCATACTCCTCATATTATCTCTCCTGATAATATCATATGTCAGGTTTTCTGATTTATGAAAGGTGAACTCGATTTGGAACCAGCAAACCAGCAAGTTTCCAAAATTTTCTGGGGAGGACCCCCATACCCCCCTGTTTTTCACCCCCCTCCTTGGAATCCTAGACCCGCCACTGAACAATACATATTTTGGGAGCAGAAAAAATGAACAAAAATGTCGCCTTTTCGCATGGCGCCCAAAACAAAGATTGCAGAGCTGAGAGGTAGGGGAGCCGTAGGGTGTGGGAGGGAGCGGAGGAGCCAGTGAAATATTAAGTCATCACTATTTTGCGCAGTTCGCTGTTTTTGGCCCCCCTTGTTAAAAATCCTGCTACGCCACTGTTTTTGGGTGTTTTCTGATTATATTATTATGTGATTGAAAATAGGAGATTTGGGGATTTTTTTTGGGACAACCAGAAATTGTTGCGGACAACCCGATTTGATGCCGGGGTTGTCCGCAGGACAACCAAATTTTTTTTCTTATTTCGAGCACTGAATTATTATATACTCCAATTGTTACAAGCCTTATAATCTGTCCATAAACAACATGCCTTCTTAGATTCCCAGGGAAAAATTAACCCAGATGTTTTAAACCTTTGCAGCACTGCCTATGATTTACAAGTTAATTGCCAATAGGCGGAGCTCAGTTAACATGAGCCACAAGCAAAGCTCACAGTACTGAGATTTATTGTTTTGATAAGGAATGAGGTGCACATACCTTGATAGTAGGCAGGTCAATGAATTCTCTAGCCACTGTCACCAGAGCGACTGGTGTGGGAACAGGGGGAGCAGCACCGCCAAAGTAAAACCCTTCCAGTAGCTCATCAACGGCTGGTGTGGATTGGCCATCTAGAAAGCTGCACACAAAAAAATAGGCATAAGATTACCTAGCATTACCATTACCTCATGCAACATAGCAGAGGTGGTGCCAGTGATTTCTTAACACAGGGGCTAAAGTCCCTGATGTGGTGTGGTGGGAGAGGTTATACTCAGATTGCCAGTAGCAAGCCAAAAGCTATCCAATTTCTAGGTGATCCTTTTTTTTCAAAATTCAACAGTTTGAAATGGCATCTTCAGGGGGTTAGCATAAATTAATTGCTATATTGTAATATATATAATAAATTTACAGATAAATTGGTTCCCGCCGATTGTCTTCATTGAATAGGTACTGCGACTAGTTGCACTACAGTACAGGTGATGGAGAACTCTAGCCCTTCGCTCTGTCTGGAGCTAAATTAAGCTAGGTAAGGAAGAACTCTAGAACTATAGCCCTTCGCTCTGTCTGAAGCTAAGCTAAGTGAGGAAGAACTCTAGAACTATAGCCCTTTGCTCTGTCTGGAGCTAAGCTAGGTGAGGGATAGCTCTAGTACTATAGCCCGCGTACATTGACTGCCGCAGTTAATGTACGCGGGCTATAGTACTAGAGCTAGGTGAGGAAGAGCTGCAAGTCCCTGCCTGAAAAGTAGCTCTAATTTTCCGAAAACGTTCCGGCAGTACCCTGGGGGACATAGACCCTCTCAGCCTAACCGTGTACGGTGTAGCACCTCACATGACCCCTGAGGAAGAATATATATGTGCCTTTGTTGGACGTTGGAGCACAGCCAAATGCCTGTGTACATGGGAGGCCAACTTAGCTAAGATCCTGTATCACGAAGGAGACTGTGTATTCTTTCTTCACACTCATCGTCGAATGAGTGAAAATTAAGCAAATAAAATCCGACAGCATAAGTATAATATACTGCCTACAGTGTGACTGTATACTAGTCTATGGGCGGATCCAGAAGTCCAGGGGGTCCGGACCCCTCCCTTTTTTACCCCCAAAAAAGAGAAAAAATGGAAAACACATAAAAGATACTTTTCTGCTTAAAAAATTGGAATTCCATCTTGCATTCTAGACATCAAAATTACTGCTCAGATCCTCTCAGAATACACCAATTTTTAAAAATTTACCCCAAACACCCCCCCCCCCCTAAGTGGCAACGTGCCTTAGACACGTCGCATAAGCTGCCTTCGGCACCTTTTTAAAACACCAGAAAAATTAAGCATGAAAAAGTGCCCTTTTTTCAAAAAGCTGGATCCACCCATCGACTAGGATGCAACTTGAACTTGCAACAAATCGGTTTTCTTACCTGCTCAGATCAAGCGATGGCTCAGCCGGACCGAGCCCAAACCCGATGTCGTCAATGCGAGTTGTCAACGACGCTGTCGCTGGTTTCGTCTCGTTCTTGTCGTATGTGCCGTCATTGCCGTACAATGTGAGATCAGCCATCGAGTGCATGTCGACACATGCCGGCTCGGACGCATCAAGCTGATCGCAAAAACTGCTTGTAAATTCCTCCGTGATAACGGTGGTCTGATCCGACCAATTCGCTGTCGAATACAGTGTGGCGTTTGAGCTACTAATGATGTAGTAAACTTGATTCGGTTGTCTTTTTTCTCGCTGCCGCGTTTTCGACGACTGACTTCTAGGATTGCGAACCACACGATGTTGCTGCTGCTACGAACGTACGACAAATGATCGCGTTGGACAGAAGTGGCTGATGACGTCTTTGGCGCGCGCGTCACTGACGTCATTGATCACGTGGTTGCGAATAAACGTGTTCGTCACTACATTTTCTGCTCACTTGAATGCGATTTGTTGGTTGTCATTTAGTTCCACGTGGCTCTAGAATATTCTAGAACAGGGCGTATAGTTGTAGTTGGCAGGGGAGACCTTTAGTTTTGTGCCACGTTGCTCAGTGGCAAAATAATCACATGATAACATTCTTCACGTGAGTTCAGGCATGACTTATTTTCGTACATGACGTCAACACTGCGCGTTCTGATTGGTTAACAAAAATCGCTGTGTCATCGCCTGTAAGCTATTTTTATCAATGACATCATGCGCAGTCAGCGGCAGCTTACGAGACAGCTGAGCAGCGCGGCGTGGCTGACCAAGGCTTTGGTGGGCGGGAGCTCGCAGTATAACAAATATAACATGAATATTTGTCTCCTATGCGTTCATTTTGCGCAGATAATTTTACACGATCATATTGCCCGTGTAAATGAGTATTCGATGGAAGATGCATGCATGTACACACACTGTCACCTAACCCAACCAGGCTGTCAATATACAACGGTTCCCTAAGTAACCCTAGCAAGGACTGTTTCTTGGAGCTATAACTGTCACCATGCAGCATCACGCGCCGCGTTTCGCTTCACAGACCTCACAGCACACACGCACGCACGTACGTTTCCTAGCGGAACTCGCATGAGCTTTAGCCCAGTGTTGATGTGTGGCGTGGTGGGAGTGGCAGTAGTTTACTGCATGCGTGCATGGGTGTGGTGGTGACGACATGCAAATATATCAGAAGTAGATAATAAGGAAGTAGATAATAGGAACCCTATTATGCTATTATCTACTTCTGATATATATATTATCAAATATACGTACACGCGACGACGCAAACATCCCCCGGGCATCCTAAGCGAGACGTCACAATCCCGTACGTTGCTGCCAGCCGCCTGTACGATGCTTTACAGTGGCTTTACAGTGGCTTTACAGACCCGATCTGGTCGACCATTACCGGATTACCAATAGTAGCCAAATGTAGCAAAAGTAGCATTTGCTACGGGCCCGGCGGTTTTACGGGGCTCATAATGCCATGAACTATTCTAATAGTTCAATTTTTTTTACCAAAAAAATAAATTATTTTAACACACACGTAAACTTGATGCAATAATAAGTGCTGACATGGTTGTTTTGCTAGTAAGTCTATAACAAGTGTATTAAACGCTGCGTCAGCATAGTACACTATTTTATTTTTGATAAATCTTGTGTTGTAAGATTTTTACACATGTTTACACAGAGCCATGGTTCAGTACAGAATAAATTAGCATGTATAGACTGCGCATGCTCAGTTTAGCGCGTTATGTCACGTAGCAAAAGGTTAATGGTGTATTTGTATTCCTTCGTCAGTTACAGACGTTTGCACGTGAATAGGTTGTAAAGAGGACAGCGAATCTTATCAAATCAATTCTGGAAGATCTGGAAGAACGCCTTTAATAGTGAAGAATTTGTGCAGTTTACTGAAAACTGGTTTACTGCATATTTAGATTTACTGTTTGATAACTGACAGTTCTTTGGAGTCTTGTTTGACAAATGTAGAAATTACCTTGCGCATCTATTTGTCGTTCGTGGTTACTAACCGAATGCAGTAGACAGCGCTCATTTTCAAAACTGAAGAGAATTAAAAATGAATTATAAGGAGCATCATGGGTCAAATTATTGAACAATCTTACTAGTACGCTATAATGAGCATTGAACATACCCTTCTGTGTGGAGTAGACATTTCCAGTACCATCAACAAATTTGCTAGGGCTAAATCTAGAAAATGTAACTTTTAAATTGTAGTTTTAGTACTTTTGACTTCTGAAACTGATATGACTACAAGTAAATATTACTATTACTGAAATGGCAGACATATTTGTCGTATTGTAGACGGTATAGCAAATGAAAAATACGATTGTTTTACTATAATTATGCAAGTTAAAGTTTACGTGTTTTAATATTTATGTGTTTTTTTAATTTATGCTCTCTTCATAACATATGCTACAGGCCCAGCACTAGCCTAGTCGGGCCTTGTGGTCGATATCACAACCCTAGTCACGAGCGAACGCGCCACAGAAATGTATAGGACATGCGTTTAACATGGCTATAATAGTTCCATATAAAAAAGTATATAACTAGCAAGATATATAAAGTCTCTGGTACGCGCTATATCGCTTACTACAGCTGTTGATATAGAATACAGATGGACTTTGGTCGATGATATGAGAGAGCGTGATCTCGTGACTGCTGTTGGGTCGGTCCACATATTATATCAGTGCACTTGTAGATGTGACGCAGGTCGGTGTTGAGTGTATGGCATGAGTAGCACATATATGAATTATTCAGACACACGTGTGTGAGTAAGAAAGGTTATATTGACCTAATACCTGGATGTGCGAGATTTTGGAGGGCCCGTTAGCGGATGAAAGCTACTGAAGAATACTGAAAGCAGGCATACCCAAGAAACACTATAATAGATATGCTGGAATAGAAGTTATATGTATTCAAACCACACACATACACACATGCACACACACACTCACGCACGCACGCACGCACGCACGCACGCACG
>NW_014577296.1:426321-433811 GCF_000485595.1 Priapulus caudatus | reverse complement strand
GCACGCACGCACACACACACACACACACACACACACACACACACACACCACACATCACACACACACACAACAGTGGCGTAGACAGGTCCTCAGTTGTGGGGGGATGATTTCGCTGTTACTTTCCATCATAATGTATATGAGAGTGTGCGCGAGCAGCGCGCACACCGCGAGCGCCTTGGCAACAAAGCCATATAATGGGTGGGGTCCAGAGGCCCCGCCCTAAGGGCCCTGGCGGGGTGCAGAAGCAGAGCCCTTGCCGGGGTCCAGGGGCGGAGCCCCCGGAAGCTCTTGATCTTTAGGCAATTTAAGAACCTTCAAGATGGTCTTTTTTTAGGTAATTGAAAAAAATTGATAATTGTAAGTGCAATTTTTGAATTCGAAGGTAATTTTTTCTTTGGTCCAGAGGTTTAATAACACGCACCCCCCTCCACACACACACACAACAGTGGCGGATCCAGCAAGTGAATCTCTAAGGGCGGCGAATCATGCGAGCGTCAAGGGCACGAAGCGCGCACTGTGTGGAATTGTTAAAAAGTTGCCAATCTAAAAGCAATCAATTTTGGACATCTTTATCATAGAATATCAGGATTTTTCCTCCTTTTAGGGGTGTCCCCCTCGTGTCTTAGCGGGGAGCGTCCAGGGACCTTCCCCCGAAAATTTTGTTGAAAGTAACACTCTTCGATGCAATTTCCTGCACTTTGAGGCAGCACTATTAAACAATCTTCATCACAATACACACACTGTTGAGTTGAGTTATTTTACCTTTGGGGACACCAAAGACTAATATGCTTACTACCAAATCTGTTGCTATACAATGTACTTAAGTTGTTCTCACTGGGTGTTTCCAGTGCAGACTTACCTAGGCTAAAAATACCTTTACCCTGAAAATTCTAGGGGGGGCGACCGCCCCCTGTGCTACCGACCCCCCGTTGACACACTACAGCACTGGAATCATCTCCACCTGAAATTTTGATAAACGTATATTTTACTGAGAAGTGAGAACCTTAAAAACTGCAAAAGGATATGAGAAAAACAAACCAGATTTGAACCAAATAGTGCTTATTTTCACCCCTTATACAAAATCGGGAATATACTTCCGGTCGGGTCTCAGCACCCCCATCCCCCCTCCCAAAAAGTGAGATAAAATTGAATTTTCCCATTGCTTTAACTTTGGTGAGCAGTTATAAGACGTGATTTGGGGATTTTGAAGAAAAAAAAATCGTATATGGGGAATGCGTCCAAAATTAACCGTCTGAGTTTGTTTCAGTAAAATAATGTCATTCTTGGAACGAATTACATCCATTTTACAGTAGATGTATGTCACGTTCCATTCTGTAATAATACATTAGGAGAGTATGAATAGCGATGACGGATTTGTAGATAAATATCCAGTATTTATTAATTGTCTGTAAAATAATAAATTTTTCCGCCATTTTCTTCCTGAAAGTAGGGGTGATGAAAGCACCCCACCTCAATAAGTGTGGGGGATATACCCCCATCGCCCCCGCTATCTACGTCCTTGTCCAGATGAACTCAAATTTGACTTTTGATATGCATACAAATATTCATGAATCATAAATCTTTGTTAGCAGTACTCTACATGCAGGGCGCCGCGGAACGATTTTTTGAAGTGGGGGTGCTAAATTTGTTACGCTCGACAGTGGCCAATGCAGGATTTCGAGGAGGGTGGTAAGAAACATCCCCCAGAATTCTGGTCCTGCCCAGAAAATTTTGAATCCCCTTTTTCCTCCTGAAAGTAGGGGGGATGATTGTACAGCCACCCCCCACGTCAATAAGTGGGGGGGATGCATCCCCCATCCCCCCCGCTATCTACGCCCCTGCACACACACACACACACACACACACACACACACACACACACACACCGTCATAAACACATGCGAACAGTCGTGTGCTGCCCTCTACAGTGATGCGAATGTACAGATCGAAGTATCTGCATAAATGGACCGTAGGTAATTATAATAATATCAGGATTATTATGGTAACATCCCACTTGGCCTACTCCCATTTCGCCTACACCCATTTCGCCTACTCCCATAATAGGAGTCCAATTTCGTCTACTCTCAGAATCGGCAATGTTTACTACCATATTATATTATTTATAAATTATTATTTAGGGCGCAAACCGATCGTAGACGAAATGGGAATGGGGTAGATTTTGAGCGTAGGCGAAATGGGTGTAGGCCAACTGGGAATTTTGCTGTAGGCGAAATGGGAATTTTTGCCGTAGCGAAATGGAGTAGGCCAACCGGGAATAAACCGATATAATACACAAGCGCGCGCACATGCACGCACGCACGCACACACACGCGCGCATGTGCGTGCGCGCGTGTGTGTGTGCGTGTGTGTGTGTGCGTGCGTGCGTGCGTGCGTTGTGCGTGGTGCGCGGGTGCCTGTGGGAGGCGTGTGTGTGTGTGTGTTTGTGGAGGGGGGAGGGGGTGTTAGGTTACATCATCACAATCTTTAGTTATTATCTATAATGTAAAATGAAGCAATCAACGGCATAATTGCACAATCTTATACTAGGAACATTATAGAGGAATCATTATTAATACCTCCGCGCAAACGGAGTCATGCAATCGCTCGCGCGCGTGTGTGTGTGTGTGTGTGTGGTGTGTGTGTGTGTGTGTGTGTGTGTGTTGTGTGGTGTGTGCATGTGTGCGTGCGTGTGTGTGTGCATGTGTGTGTGTGTGTGTGTGTGTGGTGTGTGTGTGTGTGTGTGTGTGTGTTGTGTGTGCATGTGCGTGTGTGTGGCGCGCGTGTGTGTGTGTGTGTGTGTTGTGTGTGTGTGTGGTGTGTGTGTGTGTTGTGTGTGTGTGTAGTGTGTGTGTTGTGTGTTGTCGTGTGTGCATGTGTTGTGTGTGTGTGTGTGTGGTGTGAGATTGTGTGTGCGCGCGCGCGTGCGTGTGCGTGAGACTATGTGCGCAATTCGTTCATGGCATTCACATATCGCCTCGCATTCACATTATTCCAACGTTATTAATATGTGGATGTTGTTAGTTTGCATCATCACTATCTTTAGTTATTAGCAAGAGCTAATTATTATATATGGTTACATCCATAGACAGAACATGTACTAGTCAGACTATAGTGTCTTCAGGAGTGTATCAATATTGTGTATCAATTGATACACTCCTGGTGTCTTTATATAGGCACATATTGCACTATATTTGGTCTCTAGAAACGGCCTTTTTTGGCATTGTTTTTCGGTGAAATTCGGCACTAGAGTGCAATAATTTGCATTATGCACACAAGTTAGATGCCCCGTGGCCATCTAGAAAGCATTCGAAGTAAAATTGGTCTTGTCGCGTAGTTGTGACATTCCGTCACGTGGCGTAGCCATGGTGACCGGTTGGCCATTTTTGTGTTTGAAATGTGATCAGATTACTTTGTAGAAATTCGCATCATAGAGCTCGCAAAATGTTTAAGTGGGGCATAGAACATGAATCTGTAGTTATTTAACATAAATAAAGTGTATGTTGTGTATGCAACAAAACAGTGTGAGTATTTTTAATTAATTTCTGTTCGATGTTTATTCAAGGCCTGCTGCCCATCGACGCGTTATATTGTTGCACACACATACATTTTTGGGTTACATCACCGCTCGCTCAGCGAACCCGTACGTCACTCCTGAGCGACCAATCAGCGATCGGCTACTTTCGCCATCCTACGCCATACAAACGCCCTGATGATGCAATGTTCGGCTGGCACGTACTCAAAGTGTTCAGCCATTGCATCAGTGAACAACTCGTGATAGTCACCCCACTAGGCTATCTTGCACGGACTGCAAACATTTCCTGAGTGATAACGGTGGCGAGTCAACTGAAGTCAACTGTCGCATAGTATGACGCAGTAGCGGGTATATAAAGCGGTAACCCACAGTCCCCAACCCCCGGCGTACGTTCGCTCTCTTCACTTGATTCTTCTTGGACCGATAGGGTACCACACATTCAAAAGTCGAACTTTTCTGGGCCTGGATTTTTAAGCTCTTAACAGCGACCATCACGAGATTCAATCGGTAAGTTTTTCAGTGTAGTCATCAAATTTATGACAAATTTCAAATGAAAAATGATTTGTCATTATCTACCCTTGATATTGTGGAAATGTGCATAGTAATAAGGGTTTAGGGTTAGTGTTAATACTGGATACTATTAGTAAGACAGTAAGTAGATTATAGCTGCGTTCACACGATATACACGGCCTCGCTGGTTCCGAACTTATCTGGTGCTGAATTCGGCTGAAATACCGTGCTAAGACAATTCCCAGAGCGTTCACACGAGAATCGAGGCTTAGCTGGCTAGGTATAATATAGACTGGTACCCGGTCGACAGTTCCACACGCTACACTAACGTCGTGTAGCGAACGGGTACTAGTCTAGGTAAGCGCACTACAGTTTCGCAATTCGAAATTGCGTTCACACGACAGGCAATACGCGGCCAGCGTGGTGCCGAATATATGCGGCTTAATCAGTACCGTACTGAAATACGCGGCTTACTCGGCGCGGAATCACTCGGCGCGGAATGTGATTCCGCGCCGAGTAAGCCGCGTATTTCAGTACGGTACTGAATAAGCCGCGTATATTTTTAGCGTGTGAACGCTCGAGTACGGTACTGAAATCCTCGTGTGAACGCAGCTTATATCACAGGCACTTGGAGCGTTTCAATAAAATATAATGCTAAATAAATACGAAATCTATTTACTACCAAAGTCCTAATGTTTCTATACTCTCTTTCACCTATTATTGCCGACAATTTCCTCTAAATGCCGTCCAAATGCTCATCTGCAACAAATGCTGGCTGCCGCTGCACACTGACACATAAATATATAGCAGGTAGGAAAGCGTGCTGCCAAAATTCGCTCGACGCTCGCTTGATTTTATACGAATACAACACAAATATTCAACCCTTCTACTCCATCTTTGTTTCTATTTGAAGAACAGTGTTCACTTAATTGTTATAAAAACATACTGTCTGTGTTCATAACCGATCTGTGTCACGCGAAATCACACAAAGCCTGACAAAATTCGCGCGTTCGCTCCCGTTGCGCAATTTATATAAATGGCTGTCGGAATCAACGTTTTTGCAACGCTACTTTGACGAGGCTCGTACGGGAGTTGGAAAGCAGCGTGGTAGTTTCCCAAAATGCAGTGCGCTGCCTATAGCCCTGTACTTGCAGCCATTTACATAAACTGCGCAACGTGAGCGAACGCAAGAATTTTGTCAGGCTTTGTGTGATTTCGCGTGACACAGCTTGGTTACAAACACAGACAATATGTTTTTATAACAAGTGAACTCTGTTCTTCAAATAGAAACAAAGATGGACTAGAATATGGTTGAATGTTTGTGTTGTATTCGTATGAGACCAAGCGAGCGTCGAGCGAATTTTGGCAGCATGCTTTCCTACCTGCTATATATTTATGTGTCAGTGTGCAGCGGCAGCCAGCGTTTGTTGCAGATGAGCATTTGGACGGCATTTACAGGAAATTGTCGGCAATAATAGGTGAAGGAGAGTAGAGAAACATTAAGACTTTGGTAGTAAATAGATTTCATATTTATTTAGCATTGTATTTTATTGAAATGCTTTAAGTGCCTGTGGATTATATGTAGAACTTTGATCATCGGCATCTTGTCTAGGAACTGTGCGAGTTGCTAATATAAGTACCGCAGGCACTTAATTGGAACGTTTCAATAGTAAAATGATGGTAATAAACACGAAATGTATTTACTACCAAAGTTTTAATGTTTCTCTACTCTATTTCGCCTTACACTGCACACATGCCACTGTGCACAAACAACAAGAATAAAGAGAATAATGATAATAACAGGGTTAGAAATTAACTTTTGAACAAGGGAGTCCAACGGACTCCCTGCCCGCAAAAAGAGGGAGTCTGTAGGAAAATGAGGGAGCCCGTAGTGTGAAGTTCAAAACTAAAGCACAACAACAATAACGCATGTGCGTATTTGAAGATTCATGCGATGCACGTCTGCCAAATTCTCTTTGGACATTTGCTGAAAAAAATACAGCAATTCCGTGAGGCCATGCTCTGTAACGAACTTGTTAGTATAGCAGAATTTTCAGGGAGTCCCACGGACTCCTGCAGATGTCAAATCAGGGAGTATTTGACTCCAGACTCCCGTTAATTTCGCACCCTGTAATAAAGAGAATTCTCTTTATTCTTGTTGTTTGCAAGTGCACAGCGGCGTGCGTGCGGTGTACTCGTGTGTTGCAGAGGAGCATTTAAACGGCATTTACAGGAAGTTATCGGCAATAATAGGCGAAATAGAGTAGAGAAACATTAAGACTTTGGTAGTAAATACATTCGTGTTTATTTACCATCATTTTACTATTGAAACGTTCCAAGTGCCTGTGATAAGTACCATATATTAAAGTATAAGCAAGAGCTAATAATACCTGTTATTATTATTATTATTATTATTATACCTATAGGTATTATTTGTGCTTGGTATAAGTAATGAGTAAGGGCCCAAGCCCAGTTTAGCACACCAGATTAATTTAGCACATTTGCGAAAATACATTTGCGGGGTCCTAAACTATCTTTGATCCATGAGTAAATAAGTAATAGGGGCCGGGTAATACATTGTACGATTATACCTTTTACGATGTATATTCATGTAATTGCCTTTAGTAGCAAATGCAAATGTGTGGTTCCTTAAAACTATCATTTTATGATTGAGAATATGAGTAATAAGTAATATATAGTCATTAGGAATTCTTTCGTGGTGATCGATCTCTTGCTATTTTTGAATTCTAGACTTCGAAAAAATTTCCAAAGAGGTAACAAAAAAACCCGCAAACATGACGGCACACAAGTCGAAGGCGCACAAGCGTAGCTGGAAGGCCGCGGGCCACGTCGACAGAACGTATCGCGTGAAGCGAGATCGGAACAACGACGCGGTGAAGAGGAGCCGTGCGAAGGCCCAGCAGAAGCAGCAGGCGACGTTAGAACGGGTGCAGCAGCTGCGGGAAGAGAATCGGAGCCTCGAGGATCGAGTGCGGCTGCTCGCGAAGGAACTCAGCGTGCTGAAGGAGATCCTCGTGCGAGGCGTGACGGGGAACATGAGCGAGGTGGTCGTGCATCTCGACGACGGCGACGTCGTCGACGACGATGACGACGACAAAGCACACGCCGGCTTCTGCAACGACCACATGTATATGACTTTACCCGGCAAGGAACTGTGAGTTAATGCGTGAGAGCGTGGTCACAGAGACGACACCAGCACACATGTACATGTACGTATAGACACATGTACATGTATGTGTAGACAGATGTACATGTACGTGTAGATACATGTTCATGATGTTAGCCAGCAAGGAACTGTGAGTTAACATGTGAGGACGTGGTCAGAGAGACGACACCACCACACATGTACATGTACGTGTAGTGTGTAGACACATGTACATGTACATGTAGACACATGTACACGATATTAGCCAGCAAGGAACTGTGA
>NW_014577296.1:415796-419423 GCF_000485595.1 Priapulus caudatus | reverse complement strand
GATAGATAGATAGATAGATATATGAGGACTTTCCCCCTATATGAATGAGAACGTTAAGGAACGCTGATTCATTTATTTATTCATTTATTTTAGTAGAAAAACATTTACAGAATGGTACTACCCAAGCGATTTTATTAAATCTTAGATGCAATTAATATATTTGAATGTCATAAATGTAACTATCTCACTCCGAGTTCTAACGATGAAGGGAAAATACTACACGCTTGTACACCTTGCACAATCGCCTACGCATGCAGGTTAAATTGTCTAATCATTATGAAAAATCGTGGTACTATGAACAATGAGAAATCTATATAGATGCTCTGCGCAGAAGGAAGGTCGTCATCGTTCATCCTGTGTCATGTCTGATGCACAAGGAATTCCTGCATCCTCCACTGCAGTTTTTCTCCCGCGAGGTGGCGCAGCGAAGGGTTTGCGCATTTATTGAACGAAACGCCCTCTGCAGTGTTTTCATGGTCGTTGCGACGGACCGCGGCGCGGGCCCATGCGACCACTAGCCACACGTATTCACGGAAACTCACCGAGCGCCACAGGCCTGTTAAAAGCTGTGCATATAAGCGCCAAATTAAGGACTTAGCACTTGCCCGCTTGCCCACATCTCTAATTCTCTTCAGTCACTCGAGCACACTGCCGTCTTCAGTTACATCCGCAGTTTAAAAACCACAACTTAGAAACTAACTGCAGTCGGCGTACAGGATGCTGGGACTCGGTGGGAGTCACAGAGACCAACGCGATCGTGAAAAAGTACATTTCTGTGTGGACGTGATTCATGGGCAGCCATTAACGACTGCTTCGCGGTTGCACACGTACTATAGTGGGTACGAATCATCGTGTGAATACGGCTGCAACATGTTCTACTAGCATCTATGACAAATACGACATGCGCATATACGCTCACCTATGACACTATTTGGCATAGGACGATTCTTCCTATGCCAAATATTGGCGAGTCAACTGCGTTCCGCTTTACAGCTGAAATTCACTGCTTGCGTTAATAATAGCGCTCCTAAACTCCTATGATGCGCACAACACATATATACAATATTTGTCATAGGAATAATCTTCCTGTGACAAATAGTGTCATAGGAGAGCGTACATGCGTATGTCGTATTTGTCATAGATGCTAGTAGAACAGGCTGACCTATGGTGGGCACGAATCTCAACGCGCACATCATCGTGTGAATACGATATTCAGCGCCCGCCGCGTGTAAGATGTTTAAATCAAACCGAATTAGGCGAATAACGACGACTCCAGCACACGGTGTAAGTAACCCATGGCCCTCGAGCTAGGATCACGTGCCGCCGCGCCTGTTTCGTAGTCATGGTGTGTGGCTGCCGTAACAGAACAATCGATCGATTCACAGTTTCACCACCGGTTGCATGTGTACTGCATGCGTCTAATAAATTAATGAATGAATAAATAAATATATGTATATATATATATATATATATATATATATATATAATATATATAGATAAATAAAAATAAATAAATATATATATATATATATATATATTTATATTGATTTACATTGCAGCCTTTATTTTGCATGGAAACAGGAAATAGGTTTTCCGGACGTTAAATGCGTGCTAATTTCCTGCCGGAGAGTGCAATGCGAAACTTAGTGGCGCATATCACATCAGAGAAATCTCTATATTATAATAATGCTCGTGATCACATGTGTAGCGTAAGATCTCATGGCTGTAGCGCACTCTAGCGGCAGCGTCGTGAAGTTAACGCACGCACCTGACGCACATGACGCACCTGACGCACATGACGCACCTGACGCACCTGACGCACCTGACGCACATGACGCACATGACGCACCTGACGCACATGACGCACATGACGCACCTGACGCACCTGACGCACTCACCGATAGGAAGGTGGCTGCGACGATCTGCATCAACCCACCACACATTTATCCTGGTAATAACTGCAGAAAGGATAAAGGGCTACATGCAGCTAGATGGCTGCGATGTTCTGGCAGTGCGTATCGTTCACAGTCGCTGTTATAGCCGTGCTGTGCTACGAACAAGTGTCACGTACCAGCCATATCATCCTGCATGCTGCTTCAAGTCTTGGTCTTTGCGGCGAGCTGTTTTACTGTACAATAGGTGGCGTAGCATGATATACAGCCCGCCTATGATAAACGTCCCACCTCTCCGATGCGCATGCGCAATACATATCAAATCCAAATCACTGTTATGGCGTGTCCTGAGACATGCCCATGCATGCCCATGCGCACTGCAGAGGGGAAAGGTTGCCATAAGGGGGATGTATACCATGCTACAGTTACACTGTTAGATTGGCGCGCACACGCACGCACGTAAACATTCATATGATCAGGGGTTAATAATGACAAATTGTCATTATTACATATTATGCAATTATTGACATAATTGTCATTATTAACCCCCGATATGATATTAGTGTGGCGCGCGACAGTGCTGATGAAATTCGTACACAACGTGGCTTCAGCGAAGGCCAGAACTCGACAAAGGCCAACTCTGCAAAGGTCAGGTCATGGGGCAGTTCGAGTGCGTACACGGCATCTCGTAATTCTCGCCTGTAGAATGAATGCCAGACTGATAGTATCAGGTGTAGATAATATGGTATAATTATCTACTTCTGATAGTATGCTTGCCAGCACAGGTGCGCCTATCGATCGACCACAGGCGAGATTTAGTGATGAATTGACACGAGACCGTGGACAAATGTAATGTACGTAATATGATAGCTTTCTATTGACTAGAATACAGGCTGGCTTGCCTCAACTAGCCAACGTTACCCACGTAGTAGGAAATCAGCAGCAGTCGTGTAGAGGTGCAGAGCTAGTTGTGTGATCGGTTGTTGCGACGTGGCTGCTGCTGTCGGCGTGCCTGCCTGCGCTGGCCGGTGCTTGTAAGACGCTTGTAAGACGCTTGTAAGACGCGTGTAAGACGCGTGTAAGACGCTTGTAAGACGCGTGTAAGACGCGTGTAAGACGCTTGTAGGGCGCGTGTAGGACGCTTGTAAGACGCTCGTAGGACGATCGTAAGACGCTCGTAAGACGCTCGTAAGACGCGTGTAAGACGCTCGTAAGACGCGTGCAGTGTTCGCGCCGTATCGTCCTCGTTATTGATATTCGATGGCAGCAACTGGCGCCAGTCAGTGACAGCACGAGCGCGCCCTCTCGCGCCGGCGTGCTGCTTCAGTGCCGCCATCTGGCGAGCCTTGCCGTAGTTAGCGCAGGGTGGCTAGGCACTGCTACGACTGCGAGCGCCGGTGATCAGACACGTACTGCGTAATGTCTTTGCATAACTGTGTGTCCGTCGTTATCGGAAAGAGGCAGACCTCCCTGTCCGACGCCGAGACGGCCTTGAACCTCTTTTGGAAGAGGCTCGTCTTGCGGTTCGACTTACGATGGTGCTTGTGCCGCCGCACGACGAAGATGAACTTATCCAGCTGTACCTCTTCCACTTCTACAAACACGGGGCTTTTCAGCTTGCCACTCTCATCCTGCGACAGAAATCAGACAGAATGAGCTGCCGTCGTTAGCACGCTATTATTATTATTATTATTATTATTATTATTATTATTATTATTGTTATTATTATTATTAT
>NW_014577296.1:404957-412141 GCF_000485595.1 Priapulus caudatus | reverse complement strand
TATCTATCTATCTATCTATCTATCTATCTATCTATCTATCCATCATCTATATATCATCTATCATCTATCTATCTATCTATCATCTATCTATCTATCTATCAATCTATCCATCTATTTATCTATTCATCCATCTCTCTCTCTCTCTCTCTCTCTCTCTCTCTGTCTTAAAACTACTGCCAAGCTGATTATATAGCATGATTGATTGATTATCTTCATGATTGCTGCCCTAGTAAGCTCGGGTTTCCAGCGCAAGAATTCCCACTGCCATGCACTGATGCTGAGAGGATCTATGTACTCCAGGGTACTGCCGGAACGTACCCTGTGTAAGGTCCGGTATACCGGAACGTACTCTGGTACTATCTAATATGCAGGACCGTACCTCTCCTACTCCACTAACGAGTCTAGGAAGTCGCCTACGCCTACACCCTAACCCTAACCCTAACCCTAACCCTAACCATATCAGATAGTTACCAGGGTACGTTCCGGTATACCGGACCGTACTCTGGGTACGTTCCGGCAGTACCCTGGGGGACATAGACCCCATGAGCTGCACTGATGTCTAAACAATGACATGAGCCCTCGCTGTGCGTAGAAAAATTCTATACGGCAATATTCGTGTTCTATAATTTTATGTTCTTAACGCAGGCATAATCATGTAACATCAAACAACGCATCTGAGTATTATTTTGTGATTATGATATATTAATTCCGTTTGACACTCGTTACATCAAAGAAGACGTAAAAATTTACGTCTAATTACCAGGAAAACGTTCTGCATAACCTTCTAATCATACACTATTTACAGTACCGCACATAGATGCAATGGATGTTGCTTGCGTATACGTCAAACGACTCGATACTAGTCTATAGGCGGCGATAACAGCCGATGAGAGAGCGAGAGAGGAGAGAAGGGAGGAGTAGGAAGAGAGAGATAGAGAGACAGAGAGAATGTAGACACATGTACACGATATTAGCCAGCAAGGAACTGTGAGTTAACATGTGAGGACGTGGTCAGAGAGACGACACCACCACACATGTACATGTTACATGTTAGTATTGTTACGCATGTTACATGTACATGTCATGTACGTGTAGACAGATGTACATGTACATGTAGAGTGTAGACACATGTACATGTACATGTAGACACATGTACATGATATTAGCCAGCAAGGAACTGTGAGTTAACATGTGAGGACGTGGTCAGAGAGACGACACCACCACCCATGTACATGTACGACTGTACGTGTAGAGTTTAGACACATGTACATGATATTACCCACCGAGGAACTGAGTTTACGTGTGAAGACACAGCCACATGGATGACATCACCACCCATGTACATTATAATACATGTAGGTGGGTGTACTTGTACACGACATCACCTGCCTAGGAACTGTGATGTAAGTTAAGGTGTGAAGACGTGGTCACAGAGACAACATCACCGCCCAGGTTTGCTTCCGCAACAAGCAGTTCACCACATGCACTCATGACATTGCCCAATAAGGAACTGTGAGTCATGTAACATCTTTGTTGCTGACACACACACAGCCGACGACCTCCATGGGAGTTACGCTTCGTAGCAGTAGCACGCATCTGTATTCACGTAGCATCCGTCACACACACACACGCACGGAGAATGAAGTGTCTATAGAACATTGACGAAGGCGGCCCTGAACTGCTGAAGCTTACCTGACAGAAATGCCTGCGGTCAGTGGTCATCAGCATTGTAAAAACGCAAGGCGGAGTATCAACCAAGCCAGAAGATGGCTGGAAATAGATTCCAAATTGTTATTTTGGTTTCCGTTGACGAATAAGTTTTGTTCTGGTGAACAGCTATATCGTACTATGAATGTGGCTAATGTTTGATTTTGTATTTCTTAACTTTTGATTGACATTCAGCTGTACAAAGCCAACATGTATATTTCCAAAATAGTTTTGGCCGTGTGCACAGCTATTATCCTGAGCAGTCAGGATTACGAGGTTTCATGAGAGTCTTACGGCTCCGCACACGGTGCGCATTCGGCGCACGCCAACAACGCTGCACACAAGTCACGCATGCGCATTGCTTGGGTTGTGTGCGCAAGTGGCGCACGCGCCTAATTCGCACCGTGTGCGCGGGTCTTTACGTTTGGCTCTGAAGATAGTGACATAGGCATGACTCTTTGCATTCCTGGTGTTGTGTGATACAATGGTAAATTTATCCTTCTTTACTGCGTTCAGAATGGTCTCATAGAAGCCTTGCTGTTCCACACATTTTGCATTTCATGGCCACATGTGCATTCGCTTGATTTAGCTAAATAGTCGTCACATTCACATCACATTTTAGAGATCCTGAAGTCCATGTTGTTTCTCATCGGAATCGTACTGTCTTACGTACTCCGCGCCTTTGTGTGTCTGTCATTCTCTTTCCCTTGTAATTCCTCCTAAATGTAAGTGTGATGTGATAACGAGCTGCTACTAGTGATTATTGCGCATTATTGTGAAAATGCATTCCCTAAAACTAATGGGCAACATTGATGTCACTTATGTCGTAATATCTCTCAAGTGATGAAAAGAAAATTAAAAATTAATTGTTGGTCGGCGGATCTGTGACACGGGTTTCAGATTATGTGTGAACGAGTCATGTTAAGATGGTATCGGAATGTAAAAAAAATACTCGTGTTTCGAAGAACATATAGCTGTTGACTAGAACCAAACTTCTCCTTTAATAGACATGCATAATGTTTACAGTTAACCCTCGATTATCCGAACGAGACGGGCGGGGAGTATTTTGTTCGGATAACTGATTGTTCGGATAACTGATCTGCTCGTATTATCGTTAAATATTCGCGGGACCTTGAGATCTTGTTCGGATAATCCGAAATTCGGATAATTGATGTTCGGATAGCCGAGGTTTGACTGTATATCTAGGCAGAGGAGTCGGAGGTTTTTCACAGATTATTTACAAAATTGCGTAGCACCCCTAACAGTGGCTTCAGTTACTTATGACTTATTATGGTTGACTTTATGGGACCCCGTGTAAACACCTGTGTAACACTAGAGTTTGTTGTGCTTATCGTAAAATCTAATTTTTATAGATTGACGTGAAGTGATTATTGCTTCAAATTGTTGCCTTTTTTGAGCAAGTCCTGCTGACAGTTTCCATGGCATGTCGAACTGTTTTAGCTTGTTCACGCTGAATCAATTGCCCACACAATCTTATGCTGAGTTTTAAATTCTGACTGCTTGGTAGTAAACCGTTTAATTAATAACTCGGTATATATACACTGTGATATGTAGGCTATTTAATGTGAAAATTAGTCCATGGTCCCAAATGTCTAGCAGTTATGATTCTTGTGAACATGTAGTGTATAGAAGTTGTGTTGTTGATGTGACTCGTCTGTTTTGCCGTGTATGAATTCACACACGTCTTCTGGTTATGATGCAGGCGATGAATATTGGCCTGCGATGTATCCAAATTTCAAAAAGCTCCACTTCGCTGCTCATCTTAGGGTTATTGAGAATATTCAGGAATTTTTACCTCCGCCAGGAGCGTGGCGGGGGTTATGTTTTCACCGGCGAGTTTTTGAGTGTTGGTTTGTGTGTTACCATGCACGTTTCAGTTCACTTCCGCTAGGTGCGCTGGCTGTAGACTTACAAACACGCAACCACAAGCTAAGGGGCAACCACAGTCCTCCCCCACCTGCACGCTCGCACTAATCCGGATCCAATTAATTTATTAATTTTTCCACTTAATTAATTAATTAATAAAAAATTCCACATTGAGAGAATTCAGCTGCCTTGGCGGAGGTCTGTGCTCTCCGAGTGCTCTAGTTAATAATGCAATCATGTCTGCAGTAAGTATATCTGATACAATGAGGCTGTGCAAATTCAATGATAAATTGTTAATTGTGGTAATACGTATGGTGCAAGAGTCTGTGAAGTATAACTAATGAATGTGTATGTCTGTCTGTATTCTTGTGTATGGTTTACCAGCTGTAAATACAGGTACATATAATTTGCAAGGATTCCGTACAAATTGAAGCTGTATTTTTTTAAGTGTTAGCAGTATTTGCCGGCTGCATAATATATTGTGCATTTTGTTTATTACCCATGCGTGTAAAGTGCGCAAAATCAGGAATCATTAAAAACAAATGTTTTTATTCACTACTGATAAAATGATTTTCTGTTTGTGAAGCTTTTCTGAATTTTAAATTGTTTTGTAAATTATTTCAAGACCCTTGATGGCCTATTGACCAGTGGATTATCTCGGCAAGAAATAATAATATCAACAGTAAAATAAAAATAGTTTATTGTTTACCTAAGTGCACACTTTAGTTCAAACGGTTGTATCATTTGCGTGTTTTCTTCACATTTATCTCTTCTTTGTTACATATTTTGAACACATTTTGTGATTTTAAGTGTTTATATTCTTTACGTGTAAATAAACTACGTACAAACATTTAATGCGTCTGTCGTTTCTGGTCTCGAATTCAATGATTTACTTTGTTCTATGTTCAATCGTGTTTGTGTTGACGGCAGATTTTACGGATGGCAGATTGTTTCATATATATTAAGCCGATCTAAACAAGAATTAACACGCAAAGTTGATTAATCATGGGCATGGATATGAACTATAACTGTACAGCACAGTATGCGTTCTCTACCACGGCGCAGTAAGGGAGTGTAGTTAAAACTTCCTAACTAATCGAGTCTGTGGAAGGGTCATGGAAATTCATAACGACAAACGACAAATCATAACTAACTAAACGGGTTATATTCAAACCGTTATAATATATAACTATTAAATATGACTATTATATAACTATAACAATATAACTATAATATAACCAAGCGCGTAGCCAGGGGGTACTGGGGGCCCTAGGACTAAAATTTATAAAATTTATAAAAATTTAAAAAAATATAATAATTTAAAAAAATATAATAATTATAAAAAACACAACTCTGTGTTTTTCTGAGTTTTATATATAAAATTCCAAATAATATATTATATAATATACACTCTGGTGTCACTTCACAAAAGATTTACACCGGTTCTCGGCGATGCATTGCATGCACACCTTGAAGGTGCCGTGTTCGGTGCCTAGACCGCTTGATGATTCGTCTCGGAGCTCTTTCGTGGTGATTGATGGATAGCCTATTATCTGTGGAGGCATGGTTCACTTGCTGCTACCGCATTACATGAAAAATTGCATTCGCGGCACAAATTCAATGCGAATAAAACTGCGTTCGTATAAAAAAAATCGTGCACGCACTGAAGTTTACATGATTTCTGCGCATATATAATCTCTCTCTCTCTCTCTCTCTCTCTCTCTCTCTCTCTCTCTCTCTTTCACACACACACGCACATTCTTCATCTCGCACATTCCTCCTCTATGGGAACACTAACGTCGGCTTTTCACGCGCGTGGGTTTCTCACAGCGCGGAGACGAGAGAGAGGGTGTCCGTTTTTTGTCCCCACTTTTCGACTTTTTTATCGACCGATGAATCACGTAATGCGTTGAAAGCAGCAGGAATCCGCGGCACTTCGATTGCAGTTGCGTCACGAAGGAAGGCGGCGCCGCCCGCCCAGCCATTGTCTGCTCGGTGAGGTTCACTCACTCATTCACTCACTTCCCCCGTAGACAGCTCTAGATACCGTAACACCACAACGAAACCTCTACTACTGGTCGACTTATACAGTCAAGCCTGTGTTAGCGACCACCTCCATAGAACGGACACCTGCATATAAAGGACACTTCGGGGGCGTTTCCATTGAGTCGCAATTATGCAGGAAATCGACCTCTATTAAACTGGCACCCGTTTATAAAGGACACGTTGGGCGTTTCCTTTGAGTGACCGTTGTATGCAGGATTGGCTGCACCTTCAGTCTGCTCACTGATAGTACTTTCGGACTGTGGCCAGGTGGCCGCGTAGCGAAGAGAGTGAATCTCTACTCCCTAGAGCCGGTCTAGCATATGTTTCACAAATATAAAAATTTAAAAAAATATAATAATATAAAAAAGGCGTAGCTGGCCTAATCCTGGCTTCAGGCTAGCAGGCTGTGTATATTGACGTTAGTCACACAGCATGGTCGGGTTAGGTGTCGTTGTAGATCTGCAGAAGAAATAGTATTGTCAACAAACCAGCGTCTAAATTGATTTTAAAGCACTATTTTTACATTTATCTCAACAAAATAATTTAGACTCGAGGACCCCCCCCCCCAATCCAAATTCCTGGCTACGCCCTTGAATATAACATATAACTATTAATTAAATCGGGTTGTATTTCGTCTCCATCCAAATGGGAGCGATTATACATGTCGTGAAGAGTATATATAAACTTAGTTTGTGTATGTAAGTAAACAGGGCTAAACAAGCAGATACATGCACACACGTACATGCACACGACGTTACGCACACACAGGCATTCAACACCCCGAGTAACCGATTGTAACCGATCATCGGTTACTTGGGTCCAACCGATGATCGATTACGAAATTACAACCGATTGACAACACTACTATAAACGTAAAACATCATAAATGTATTTGTCATTATTAACCCCTGCTAATATAGTGGCTTCGGTAAACAACGTATAGGGGCCTACATGAAGACCTGTAAGTGTGAACCTGTGTAACGGGGTGACTGAACATCGCTATACCATTACTACCGCACTCAATTTTGATGAAATTATATACCTTGCAATGACATAACCTATCATTTCCTCGCTATCTATCGCTGGCTCACCCTCGCTCTCTCATTCTCCCTCTATCATTCCCCTCTCTCGTCGCTCCTCGCGTCTTGCTCTCTCTCTTCTCTCTCAGCTCTATCCTTCTTCTCTTCTCCTCTCTCGCTCTCTCTCTCTCTCTCTCTCTCTGCTCTCTCTTCTCCTCTCTTTCTCTCCTCTCTCTCTCTCTCTCCGCTCTATGCTCTCTCTCTCCTCGTCATCTCTTCGTTCTCTCATCTCTCTCGTCTCTCTCTCAGCCTCTCCTCTCCTCTGTCCTCTCTCTCTCCTGCCTCTCATCCGTCTCTCCTATCTCATCTCACTCTCTCCCCTCGCTTCGCTCTCTCATTCGTCTCTCCTCTCTTTCTCCTCTCTCTCTCTCTCTCTCTCTCTCCATCTCTCTCCTCTTCTCCTCTCTCTCTCTCTCCCTCTCCTCTCTCTCTCTCTGTCCTCTCATCTCCTCTCTCCTCCCGTCT
>NW_014577296.1:396959-404932 GCF_000485595.1 Priapulus caudatus | reverse complement strand
TGCTCTTCTCTTCGATCTCTCTCTCTCATCGATGATCTGAAGGTCTCGATGACTCGATCTATCTGCCCTGCTCTGCGTCTCGTCTCTCGTCTGCTCGAGTCTCTCTGCGGATATTTCTCTCTCTGCGTAGTGCGTCTGCTCTGCTAGGGTCTCTCTGCTAAGGCTGCCGTGCTCTCTCTCTCTCTCGTTCGGTTCGTCACTCTCCGCGTTCGGCGGGCCCCCTGTAGTGTTCTCTCTGCTCTTCTCTCTTCTCTCTCTCTCACTCTCTCTCTTCTCGTTCCTTTTCTACACTCTCCCTTCGCTCGGCCCTGTTTCTCTCTACTCTGCTCTCTCTCTCTCTCTCCCTTTATCTCTCTCTCTCTCTCTCTCTCTCTCTATCTAATCTTCTCTTCTCGCTCTTCTCTAGTCTCTACCGTCTCTTTCACACCACACACACCACACACACACACACACACACAACACACACACACACACACATCACACACACACACAGCAACACACACACACACATTACACACAACACACACACCACTCACACACACACACACCACACACACACAACACACACACACACACTCACACACACACCAGCACACACACACACACACACACTCACGCACACACACACACAACACACACACACACACACACACTCACACACACACACACACACACACACAGCACAACACACACACACACACACACACACACACACACACACACACACACACACACACGCACGCACGCACGCACGCACGCGCACACACACACACACACACACACACACACACACAACACACACACACAACACACACACACACACACACACACACACACACACGCGCGGCGTCTTACAATGACATAGTTATTAGTTATAGCGTTATCGAAGCACAGTTCAGCATCTCAATTAACTTGTGGCACTGCAGAACCGTTGACAGCGGCTCTCTTCTTACAGCTATCTTCTATCATATCTATCTATCTATCGTATCTAATCTATTTCTATCTACTATTCATCTTATTCTATCTATCTATCTTATCCTGATCTATCTAGTCTATCTATCATATCTATCATTATCTATATCTATCTATCCTATCTATGCTATCATAATTATTATTCTATCTATCTATCATCATATCTATCTAAATCCTTCTATCTCTATCTTATGCTTACTCTATCTATCTATTTTATCTATCTATCATGCTATCGTTATCTATTCTTGCTATCTATCTATTGCTACTATCTATCTATCTATCATCTATCTATCTATACTAATCTATCTATCGCCTATCTATCTATCTAATCTTTATCTATCTTGCTATCTATCTATGCTATCCTATCTATCTATCTATCTATCTAATCTATCTATCTTAATGCTATCTATCATCTATCTATTATCTTCTATCTATCTATGCTATCTATCTCTATCTATCTATCCTATCTATCTATCACTATCATATCTATCGTTCATCCTATATGATTCTATATATTAAATATATATATATTTATTTATATCTATCTAATGCTATCTATCTATCTATACTATCTATCTATCTACTATCTATATCTCTCTCCTATACTATATACTATCCGATTATTCATAATCGGCTCTATCTAATCTATTTTAGCTATCTATCTATGCATTCAATTCTATCTATCCATCGCATCCTATCCATGTACCATCCATCCATCCATACCATCTACCATCCATCCATGCCATGCATCCATTCATCCCTCCAATCTATCCATCCATTCGCATCCATCCATCACATCCATTCCATCCATCCATCCTCTATCCATGCCATCATCCATCCATCCATCCCATCCATCCATCCACCCACCCAGCCATACACCCATCTATTCATCTATCAATCTGAGTGCGTATCTCTCCATCTCAGCTTTCTCTTTTTCTCTTCTTCTCTTCTCTCCCTGTCTCTTTTATCTTAATATTTCTCCCTCGCGCTCTTCCTTCGTCGAGTGCTCAATAATGAGCGATGCCATTAGTCTCATAAAAAGCCTGTTATCTATTTCCTATACTGTAACGGACTTGCGATGAAATTTCACTCACATGCATCATTTTTTCACCCGCAGCACAAATTGCCGCTCATCGACAAAGTTAACGCTCAGGTAACAAACTGTCAGCGTTTGTTATTGTAACGCCTCCCGACACACTAGTATGGCATCGGGTCTGCAAAATCCCGACTGACTACAACTACACGTATCTTAACCTGACAATACATTATATTGTATTTCCGCACACGGCCTACGTAAAATATATATACTACATGGCTTACTCTGTGTGTACGTCCCGTGGAAAAAACCTAGCCTACCTGCGCATGCCCGAATTCGTCACGATTTTACGACTTGTCGAATTCACAGCTTTCTAATACATAAGTAGTAATTTCCTGGTTATATATAAGCCTTGTTCTCTCTAAATTGTGCGGCGTGCACGTACATGCGATTGTGCGTGCTTGTTGATCGTTTTAACCATTTCGCCAAAACTTCAGAAGTATTTTGAGCATTCAATCAAGCCTTTTGAAATTCAGGGCGAACAGCCATTGATCCGAACAAGCCCCAATAAGATTATAGCCGCGTTCACACGGGTAGCAAGAAAAATGCGGTATTTAGCGTTCACCACGAGGCAAAATGCCCGTCAAGAAATTACGGTAATCTAACAGACGATCCGGTTATTTCGATTAAATACCGGCCTTCCCGAGACCCCGAAATAATTTCCGTGCTGGAGAATACCCGGATCTCCTTGGACGCGCATTTCTCGCGTGAACGCTAAATACCGGTATTTCGAAGCCGCCGTATTTTATAGAACTGAGGTCACGCGCTCCGACAGCTTCCAGGTAACGCGAGTCCGTGAACGAGGCTTTATAACGACAGATACACACACACACGCGCGTCGCACACACATCACACCACACACACACACACACACACACACACACACACAACACACACACACACACACCACACACACCACACACCACACACGCCACACACGCACACAGACACACACACACACACACACACACACAACACACACACACACACACAAACGACACACAGACACCCACCACACACACACACACACACACACACAGCCACACACACACAGCACACACACACACATCACACACACAACACATACACACACACACACACACACACACAAACTGACACACAGACATCTGTAAAACACAGTTTTAGCGATTATAGAGAGAAACCATTTCTATATTCTATAGAACATGTACATGAAGACGGCTTTTTCCATTTCCTTGACTGACCGTTATGCACAGTGCTGATTATATATACAGGGCTGGCTGTATATACAGGACTGACCGTTATACACAGTGATGACTGTATATACATAGCGAGTAAAACACAAAGAGCAAACTCGGCAACGTCACCATCTCATGTAGTATTAATCGATAATCGATAGTTCACGGACGCACTGCTGAATATTTTGATTTGATGCGGATTACGGATTCCGTATCGATCTATTGCGACCAGGACAGTAAACGAGCGGTCGCTACACAGAGCTGGCAACAGTCCCGTATGGCAACGTTACAACTCGAACACCTTCCTTCACCCCCGTGCTACCTCACAGCGTATGACTGTGCCATAGATATAATATAGTAGACTCTATATTATGCGTCTCTATAATTATATTTCGATGGTTTGTGCAGATAGGCGAGCTTCGTTGGCACGAACGCCTACAGGTTTCGCTGGGGTCACGGTGTGTTCCAGCAGCCGGCTGAAAGGGGTGGTAGGATATGTTTACTAGCACTTCTAATTTTAACATATATTTTAAATTTAATTAGGGTCAGGGTTAGGGTTAGGGTTAGGGTTAGGGCACTTTTTAGGGTTTTTGCATCATTCTTTAATATATCGTAAAATATATGTTAAAATTAGAAGTGCCTAGTAAACATATCCTATCGCACCTTTCAGCCGGCTGCTGCAACACGAGCCTTCCCCGAATTAATGACCTGCTGCACTATTTCGTCTCTCGAAAAGGCCGTTCGCTCATTTGTTGTGGCGATATTCGGTCTTGCAGTGCACTGTACATGTAAGTCCTTATAGACGTCTATAATGTATAAAGAGCATGTTCAATGATCGTGTCGATAAATTGTGACATTCTGGAAAGTGACGTAGCCATGGTGACCGGTCCGGTTCGTGTGTGAAACGGATCTGGAAACAGCAACATCGTATCGAGTAGCGTCCGGCCACTGAAACTGTCGTCATTTTAACATCAATAACGCGCATGCTACGTATGAAACTTTCATAATAATGTATGTTTGATACATAGTTGTCCGCTGCTTAACCAGGCCAGCTGCCTATAGACGCGATCTACTGTTGAAACACACCTATGCAGACATGATATAGCAGCTGTCCACCGGATAGATTGAGTATAGTCGATAGTATAGTATACTATAGTCGCCCCTAGTGTCTCGGAGTAATGTTCCGTCATATTGCAAGATGAGACCCGATAAGATTTAGACTGCTGCATGACACCTGCATGCTCGAAATGTGAAGCCATCGCTACCGATACCGCTACCGATACCGATACCGCTACAGATACCGCTACAGATACCGCTACCGCTACCGATACCAATACCAATACCGATACTGATACCAATACCGCTACCACTACCGATACCGCTACCGATACGATGCCTGGAATCGCTGCTCGTGTTTCTCTTGCCTGTTGCTGTACACGCATAGCTGACAGCAGACACTTGCTGCGGGGGCCCACCTGCTATAGCGCGTGTAGCGTCAGATATCAATAGAGCTTCGTCTATTTCTGCACACGCGCACGACGACGCTAGATATAGGATATATGTGACCGCATGGAAGTGGAATGAAATACAAGCGATTGTACAACTGACGTGCTTATGGAGACGATTCTCCTTGTGTGCTGAGATATAAACCTAGGATCGAGATTCAGCCGTGATTAATCTTGGATGACTAAGGCATACGAAAATGAAGATTCAAATGCAAAAATGCAGACTAGCCGGCAAAGGAAACTGATTATACGTATTGCTTAAACTGCTAGTAAAGCTGTGATTGGTCTGCCCGCAGCGAGTAACTATGGAAAAGTATAGTAAATAGTAAAAATATAAGTATAATTCGATCGTGTCCAATTAGAGCTCTCCTGCTTACATCACCCCTGCTTACGTCACCCCTGCTTACGTCACGCCCTGCTAACGTCACCCCTGCTTACGTCACCCCCTGCTTACGTCACCCCTGCTTACGTCACCCCTGCTCACACCACCTCTGCTTACGTCACCCCTGCTTACGTCAGCCCCTGCTAACGTCACCCCTGCTTACGTCACCCCTGCTTACGTCACCCCTGCTTACGTCACCCCTGCTTACATCACCTCTGCTTACGTCACCTTCTGCTAACGTCACCCTCTGCTTACGTCAGCCCCTGCTAACGTCACCCCTACCTATGTCACCCCTGCTTACGTCACCCTCTGCTAACGTCACGCCCTGCTTACGTCACGCCCTGCTTACGTCACGCCCTGCTTACGTCACGCCCTGCTTACGTCACGCCCTGCTTACGTCACGCCCTGCTAACGTCACCTCTACCTATGTCACCCCTGCTTACGTCACCCTCTGCTTACGTCACGTCGCGCGCGCTCCCACGCGCCACACGCAACTTCCTCCCCGCTGCTATTCTCATTTCCGGTCATCGTCCTAGATCTCTTCCGGCGCGGCTTTCTTTTCGGGTGCCGATCTGCATTATATATGACGATCGCGCTTGCATCCTCCTGCATCCTCTGCATCCTCGTGTGTCGCCTATTGCGAATAACCGCGCTGTACACGTCTGCTCTAGTAGCGACAGAGTGGGGGTGACTCATCTTTCAATCACGAGGGGTGCCAATTTCCCAGATTAATTGCTCGCGAATTTCACCGCGTTTGATGGTTGCACGCTGCGCCGTAATAGACATAGCTCACGTGCACGCACATCGTATATAGTATTACAGTGAAATATATATATACATATATATATATATATATATATATATATACATATAGAGAGAGAGAGAGAGAGAGAGAGAGAGAGAGAGAGAGAAAGAGAGAGAGAGAGAGAGAGAGAGAGAGAGAGAGAGCGAGAGAGAGAAATTATATGAAACACAAGGAGGTATGAAACAGGGCCGTAGTTGCTGCGGTCGTTGATGGCCATGCAGCGGTACATTATAGAGATGGTACTTAGATGACCATCGGTCCCCGATGGTCAGTTTAATGATGCTAGTGCAAGCGACGGTTAATCAGTGATTAGCGCGTGACTGCTAGGCACGCCGACGCCTGTGTCGACGCTGTGTGCAACCCTAAGCCGCATCGAAACCTGGAAGGTCACACATCTTCTCCTAATAGAGGACACACGCGAAAGTGTTATCATTGCCGGTGGCAGACGCAGCTAACCGTGTTGAGTTGATTTGCGCGCGAGTCTGTGAAGTCGGTCACGAGTCCGTCTGCATAGTCTATTTCTGCACTGCCGACGACTAGATAGATAGATAGATAGATAGATATATAGATAGATAGATAGGTGTAGATAGATAGATAGATAGATAGATGATAAGTATAGAGGATAGCATAGTAGATAGAATAGATAGATAGATAGATAGCATAGAGATAGATATATAGATAGATTAGATAGATAGATAGATTAGATAGATAGATAGATAGATTAGATAGATAGAAGATAGATAGATAGATAGATAGATAGATAGCAGTACGATAGATAAAGATATATATATATAATATAACTATATAGTATATATATATGATAGATAGATTAGATAACTAGATAGATAGTATAGATATCATACGAAAAAAATAACATAAA
Source organism: Priapulus caudatus (assembly GCF_000485595.1). Taxonomy (NCBI): domain Eukaryota; kingdom Metazoa; phylum Priapulida; class Priapulimorpha; order Priapulimorphida; family Priapulidae; genus Priapulus; species Priapulus caudatus. The sequence goes on along the minus strand of NW_014577296.1, from coordinate 398,075 downwards.
TTAGAGATAGAGTTGATAGATGGATAGACAGATAGATAATACATTAATAGCAGGCTAGATAGATCAAGACTAGATTAGATAGATAGCGATGAATAGATAGATAGATACATACATACATTACTATACATCCATACAGGGCTTTCAGATTTTGAAAGTACAGGAGGAACTACTAATGACTCCCCTAGGACACCATAGCGCGGGGACTATTCACGCTCCAGTAATCACACCCTTTTTTTTAGAGAGGCATTATGGAGCTCGCATTAAAAAATCACACGCCTTAAGCAGGCGATGAGTGCGAGCAGCCTTTACTAAAAATCACACCCTTAAAAGGATGATGGAGAGGGCTCCTTGAGCGGCTCCATCATGCCTTCTGGGGTGCTGACGATGAATCATGTACAATCCTCAGTTTAGAGTGAGAATCCAAACCGAAAAATTGCGGATGTCATGTCATCATCACTGATTTATCATTCATCTTCAGCCTTGCATTCATTCAATGCTTCGTCAGGATTACATTCTTTTTATCCAACAACCCAAGCACCTAGCACAGGATTAATAAAAGAGTTGATCGGATGTAAAAATTAACCTTGTTTTTCATTCTGACATGACATGAACACAGAACATTTCTCTGAATTGAAAAAAAATTAACAATGTGACATGTAATAATTAACTTGTCAACCAACCTAAACGCTTTAACAACCAAATTTAGTGCTAAAGTCGCGGTCAGGCATTTTAATGCAAGTCCCTTACATTACGAGTGGCTGGCCATTGGAGCAGTTTGGAACGCGGCTCCTGACTTGATTCTACAGCTAATTGGCTAATCTAAATGGCTGCCTCTGCGCCAATTAACTACTCTGCTCAACTCACTACACTGCAGTGCGCGGATCACAACGTAAACACACAAACTCTAATTTCTGCGCGTGGTTCCACCATCCACCATGTTAGGACGAGTATATATATACATGTAGTGAGATAGAATGGAAGCCAAAGAATTCACCTAAGAATGATTAAAGTGGGCCACCTAACCGACTTAAAGGCAATGACATTATGCTGCATTGCCTATTATATCATCACTTGAATACCATGACGATGATCATCATGCATCCATCATCATCATCG
>NW_014577296.1:386854-396934 GCF_000485595.1 Priapulus caudatus | reverse complement strand
GCAGCAGCAGAGCGCGACGTTCAGCACCAGCTGTAGCCGCCCAGTCAGCAGCACGCTCGCCTTAGGAACGTCCACGGCGCAGCAGCAGCAGGCGACGCCAGCTGTATACACATGCTATACATGTTACATACGAGGGCGCAGCAAGGCTCACCACAAATGCAAATCCACAACACAAAATGCAAAGTCCGCAACACAAATGAAATCCCGCACACAAATGCAAACGTCACAATAGCACAATGCAAATCCACACAACACAAAGCAACGTCACAACACAAATGCAAACGTCACAACACAAATGCAAATCTCACAACACAAATGCAAACGCCCACAACACAGCAAACGCCACAAACGCAAATGCAAAAGGCCAACAAACACAAAATGCCCAAATTCCCAGCCCGCGCCCGCCTGTACTGTTTGTACTGGGCGCATTGTTATCATGCAGCGAGAGATAATCAGATATTCTTACTCATATCATCGTACTCACTGATTGTATACAGCTTGTTAACCCCTCCCCCTCCGCACACACGCATCACGCTATATGGGCCGGGTTAGAGAAGCTGGTTAGGAGAAGGAGGAGGGGGAGAAGGCTGTGGAGAAAGAGTGAGGAGACAGAGAAGCGGGGGAGAAGGAGGGGGAGAGAGAGGAGGGGGAGAAAGCTGGTGGCATTAAGGAGGAGGGGGAGAAGGGAGAAGCTGGCGTAGGAACGAGGAGGACGAAAGGCTGGTGGAGGAGCTGATGCGAGGGGTAGGAAGAAGAGAGCTGGTGGAGGAGCGAGGAAGGGCGGAGGAAGGGAGGAAGCTGGTAGAGAAGCGAGGAGGGGAGAAGCTGGGTGGCAGGAGGAAGGGGAGAGGAGTGAGTGGAGAAGGAGAGGAGAAAGCTGTGTGAAGAGGGGAGAAGCTGGGTAGAGGAAAGAGAGAGGGGGAGAAGGCCAGAGTGGATAGAGAAGCCGAGGGAGGGGAGAAAGCTGGTGGGAACGGAGCGAACCGTGAGAAGTGTGGTGGAAGGAGGAGGGGGGAAGAAGAGAAGCTGCGGGGAGGAGGAGGAGGGAGAAGTGGTGGCGCCGTGCGGAGCGAGGAGGAGGGCGGAGAGCTGGGTGGGAGAAGGAGGCAGGGGGGAGAAGAGAAAGCTGCGCTAGAGAAGGTGGTGCGGTGAGAAGGGCAGAAGCTGGTGGAGGAGGGTAGGGGTGAGGGGGCAGAGGCGAGAAGGCTGTAGAGAAGGGAGGAGGGGGAGAAGGCCAGAAATAGCTGGGTAGAGGAAGGAGGGGGCAGAAGTATGCGGTAAAGGAGGATGGAGGCGGTAGAGGCTGTGGAGAAGCGAGAAGGGCAAGAAGCTTGGTGGAAGAGGGGGAGCTGGTAGAGAAAGCAAGAGAGGGCGAGAAGGTGCAGGAAGCTGGTGAGAGAAGGAGCGAGCGGGGGAGAGCTGGTGCGAGAAGAAGAGGCGGGAGAAGCTGGTGAAGGAAGGGAGGAGGGTAGAAGCTTGAGAAGCTGGGGTGGAGAGGAGGAGGGAGAAGGCTGGGGATAGGAGGAGGAGGGCGGAGGAAGGGAGAAGCTTAGGTGGGAGGAGGGAGCGAGGGGGAGAAGGGAGAAGCTGCGGTAGAGAAGGAGGAGGCGGAGAGCTGGTGGAGGAGGGAGTGAAGGAAGCTGGTGAATGCAGGGGAGAAGCGACCGTGCTCTCGTCTCGCCTCCTCCTGCTCCACCAGGCTTGGCTCGCCTCCTGCCTTCGTCTTCACAGCTTCTCCGGGCGCGGCGGTGCGGCTGCGCTCTCATAACCAAGCAGCTGGCTCCCCTCCCTGGTCTGCGACTCGCGCCCCTCTCTCTCTCTCTCCACAGCTTGCTCCCCTCCTCCTTCTCTACCAGCTTCTCTACGGCCACTTATACGCGCCCCCCCTGATAGCGTCGGTGGCCCGGCTCGGCCCAACCCTGCTGCGCGAGGCGGGGGGAGGGGCGGTTACAGGGCTGTATACAATTCAGGAGTAGACTGATAGAAGTACAGATATCACTGACTTATCCGACTCCTGCATGCTACAATCGCGCCAGTACCAAAAAGTACAGGCGGTGCGGGGGGCGCGCGGCAGGGAATTTTGCATTTGTGTTGGGGCGAGCCGAGAAGCGCGAGGGAGGACGCACTGCGCGCTCCGGAGGAGGAGTGAGGGGGAGAAGAGAAGCGTTGGTAGAGAAGGGAGGAGGGGGGAGAAGGAGAGACTGGTTGCGGGCAGGAGGAGGAGGTGCGGAGAAGGAAGAAGCTGCCGCTAGAGCAAGGAGCGGGAGGGAGAAGGGCTTGGTGGAGAAGTGAGGAGGGGCAAAGAGCTGCGGTGGACGAAGGAGGAGCGGGAGAAGCTGGGTGAAGAGGGGAGAAGCCACCGTTCTCCCCTCCTCGCTTCGCTCCACCAGGCTTCTCTCCCTCCTCCTTCTCACCAGCTTTCTCCCCCTCCTCCTTCTCCACCAGCTGTTGTCCCCCTCCTTCTCCACCCGCTTCTCCCCGCCCGCCCGCCGTCGCTCTTGTTCTCCACCAGCTTCTCCGCCTCCTCCTGTCTCTACCAGCTTCTCTGACGGCATATAGGCGTGATAGCGAGTAGGGCGCCAGGCTGTGTGCGATGGGGGAGGGGCCGTGTGAACAGCTGCTCTATACAATCAGGAGTAGATGATATGAGTAAAGATATCGGCTGATTATCTACGTCCTGCATGGGCATACCCCAATCAGGAGTGCCGCCAGTACAAACAGTACAGCGCTGGGCGCGGGGCGCGGCATGGGATTTTTGCATTTGTGTTGTGGGCTTTTGATTTGCGGTTGTGGCGTTTGCTTGTGTTGTGGCGTTTGCATTGTTGCTTGTGAAATTGTTCGCCATTTTGTGATTGTGACGCTTTGGCATGTTTGGTCGTTGTGACGTTTGCATTTGTGTGGTTTTGGCATTTTGCATTTGCGGCAAGGCACTGGGCCCTGGGTCCGCCCCCGCCCCGCGCATTGTGTGACGTTTGCATTGTGGTGCGGGATTGGCATTTGTGTTGCGGGATTTGGCAGTTGTGTTGCGGATGTTGCATTTGTGTGTGTATTGTTCATTGTGGTGAGCTGGGTCTGCGCCACCGTATTACACGCTCGCGGAGGTGAGTGAGGACTCTTTTGAGTGCCCTCTGTCTAGTTATTATTTATTGTTGTGTGCGGGTGAGTGCTGTGATGTGTGTGTGTGTGTGTGTGTGTGTGTGTGTGTATGTGGTGGTGTTGTGTGGTGGTGTGTGTGGTGTATGTGGTGTGTGGTGTGTGTGCCGCCTATTTGTGGGCTGGGGTGTGTGTGTGTAGTGTGTTTGTGTGTCTTGTACTTGTGGGGGTGTGTGTGTGGGTCTGTGTGTGGGTAGTGTGGGTGTGTGGTGTGTGGTGTGTGGTGTGTGTGTGTATGTGTGGTTGTGTGTGTGGGGCGGTGTGGTGTGTGTGTGTGTGTGTGTGTGAGATACTTGTTGTGTGTGTGTGTGCTACTTTGTGTTTGTGTGTGTGAGAGCAGAAAGAGACGAGAACGCGCATGCGCTGCGCGCGCGGCGTGTGTTGTGTGTGCCGGTGTTGTGTGGACCTGTGTGCTGTGTGTGATGTACTGTGTGTGTGTGTGTGTGTCTGTTGTGGTGTATGCTGTGGTTGTGTATGGTGCTGTTTGTGTGTTGTGTGTATGGTTCGTGTGTGAGAGAGAGAGAGAGGCGCCGCGCGTGCGTGGTGTGTCTGTGTGTGTGGTGTGTGTGTGCTGTGTGTGTTGTGTGATGTGTGTGTTGAGTGGCTGGTGTGTATTGGGTGTGTGTGTGTGTTGTGTGTAGTGTCGGATGTGTTGGAGGTGGTGTGTACGTGTGTTTGTGTGAGTGTTGGTGTGTGAGAGAGAGGAAGAGGCGCTCGCGTGGGCCCCACACGAACCTCAACGTGTGTGTGTGTGGTGTGTGTGGTGTGTGTCGTGTGTGTGGCCGTGTGTGTGTGAGTGTTGTGTGTGTGTGCATGTGTGTGGTTGTGTGCCTGGTAGATTTGTGTGTGCTGTAACGTGTGCTTGCGGTGTGGTGGTTGTGTGTGAGAGAGAGAGAAGAGAGCGTGTGTGTATGTGTGTGTGTGTTGTGTGTGTCGTGTGTGTGTGTGTGTGTGTGTGCGTGGGTGCGTGCGTGCGTGCGTGCGTGCGCGCGTGTGTATATAGAATATATAATCATTTATATCAAATGTTTTCAATAGACATGAAATCGTGGTATGCTCTCAAAGGTTCGCTTCTGTCGATCTGCTTTAGTTGCTTAAACCTACTGGGTTTTGTTGAAATGTTTCCGTGCGTTTCAGAATTATCAATTATTCTCCACAGGCGTGTTCAGTTTATTGCGTCGGCCAAATTCAAACGTGACAGGTGGTTGCGTATCTATCAGAAACTATTGAAGCATAATATGGCTAACGCTTCATTAGGAGTGTTCCCAACTTTGATATCATTAATGATTAATGAATAATGATTAATGATTGATAATTCTAACCCGAACACAACCCGAACCTTAACCCTAACCCTAACCCAAATGACATTAAACCACAAACTAATACATGACCATGACCACATCCTAATGGAGTATCACCCCGTAATGGCCTTCAACAAATGGTGCGAGTTTAATTCCTTTCCATAGGTTCCCCGCAGCCCGTTTGTTTGTCTGTCTGTCTGTCTGTCTTGAGCGGGTTTTTTGTTCCGCTGCGCAGCTACGATATCTCATACTGGTACTGATGCTGATATACGACTGATATCTCACGGTGACAGTCATTCCTGCGTATAGCCACACCGCTCACTGCCTACAGTTGTTGCATATAATCATATTGATCACCAACAGCCACGATAAACACAAAATGTAGCCATGACGACTGCCGTCAGGACACGCTGCCTGCCTGGTCGCTAGACGGACTATTGTCCGATAATTGTCACCTATATACCTATGCTAGCCCTACTCTCTAGGATAGACCTCTAGCAGCACGAGTGAAAGCTTCGCTGTTTGCGACGTACGTCACTTGACGCGCACGATCGACTTCTATCGTTCGTAAATTGTCTCCGTCTATATATATAAGAGCTTCGGTGTTGCGCCTCAAAACGCCATTTCGGCGGCTCGCTTTCACGGCTTAGACGTGCGGCGATGAAAGTCACCGAGGTTGAATCCGGATAGAAGAATCTATAATTCGCGGAAGAGTGAAATGCAGGGTGTCTGGCGAGTGTGCGACGCAATCCTTTTTCTTTCGTTAGCGCAATGCGAGCGAAATAATGACGACGCTTCTCACCTGCGTTCGTGAGAGGTCGGCTTCGTCAGAGGTGGCGCCGCTGCTGCTGTTGCCGCCGCTGTTTCCGCTGCTTCTGCTGCTGCTGCTGCTGCTGCTGCTGCCGTTTGATCGAAACTCACGGATGTCGTTTGATTTGGCACGGTATGTTTCGTCGTTCAGCTTTTTCCCCTCCGGTACAGCCAGATTTATAGCAAAATGGCATGGAAACTGCAATGAGAGAAAAAAGCGTTTATTGCCCATATATATATTCACGTGTGTGTGTTCATGTGTGTGTGTGTGTGTGTGTGTGTGTGTACGGTTGTGGCTGTGGTGTGATTGTTGTGTGTGTGTGCGTGGTGTGTGTGTGTGCCGCGTTGTTGTACGTCGTGGTGTGTTATGCACGTGCGGCGTACGACGCACGTGTGTATGTATGGTGTTGTGCGCGCGTGTGTATGTGCGTGTATTTTGCGTAGCGTGCGTGCGTGCGCGCCGCCGAGCCGCCGTGGTGTGTGCCTGTGCGTGCGTGCGCGCGCCTGTAATGTGTGCGGTATGCGTTGCGCGCGGCCCCGTGTGTGCGGCGGGGTGCGATGATGAGACCGGGTGCTAATAAAGGCTTGCAATCAGTGCGAGTCGACGAGAGCAGCCGACATTGAGACTCGGCGTCTGAGGCGGAGACGGGGCGAGCATCGCTGGGCAGGCCATGATGACGGTACGTGGCGTGGTCGGCTGTATCGGATGGGAAAGCGTCATCGTCGTTCGGCGAGGCGAGGCGAGGCCGAGGGTGGGCGGGTGATCGTCGCGCCGTGGTGACGAAGGGAAAGGGCGTCGTTGGTCGGCCAGACAGGGAGGGCCGGGGACATGCGGGTTGTGAGTGGTGCCAAGCAACACACACCGCGGGCTGTGTGCATGCATGCGCCTAATACACCACTATATACGTAAGACCCATCGCCGCTGGTAACGTAGTTCGCGGGTTAATTAACGATTTCTGAAGCCATGCACGTGCAAGGGCGCGGCCGCATGAACACACGGACGCGTCACGTCATGCGCCGCGCAGTTTGTCGTTGATAATGTAAGACACGGACGCATGCCTCATTTAAAGCAACATGCTGCGCGCGGTAAGTGAGTGACAAAGTGGCGGTGGGGCGAAACTGCCATTAGAGGTCGGTGCGACGTGTAAGCGACACTAACCGCACCGTCGAGGGCGCAGAAAAAAATGGAGCAGGGGGCTGGCGCGTATAGGAGACGTTGCGTCATGACACGACGCATATAGATGCGGAAATATGACGACTTCCCTGCGTAGGCCCGGTTGCGGATGATGTGACATCACAACATTGAGCAGCCAAGCAGCCAACTGTGTGCGGTCGGGCGGGGCTACGGGGGTAGGCGTAGCGTATTATGGATGAAGCCGATCCACTATGAACCGTATACGTGCGGGTGCCGGTGGCGTGGTGCGTAGTGTGTGTAGGAGGGCGTGCGGTGCGCGCGGTCGTGCCGTGGCATGCCTACGTACGCGCGCGGCCGCGCGGTGTGTGCCTGTGTGTGGGGTGGGTGGGTTGGGGATGGGGGGGATGTGAGGGGGTAGGCGTACGTACGGTGCGTGCGTGCGTGCGTGCGTGCGCTGCGGTGCGGTTGGCGTGCGCGAGCGTGCGTACGTGTGTGTAGGAGTGCGTGCGCGCGTGCATACATGCGTACGTACGTGTGTGTGTGGGGGGGGGGGAGTTGTGTATGTACATATATATATAACATATGTGCGTTGGTGTCATAAATAAATGAATAAAAAAATTATTTATATATACTACTATAAGCGCCATGTTTATGCCTGAGTGCCGGATCTCCTCCTAACGAATTTTTATTTATTTACGGCGACCTAATTTCTAGAAACACGAACAACAGAACATTGTGTCAACGTCATTGTGGAACAGTCATGGTGACAACGCGGGTCGTGTCAAACACAGGACACGATGACAAAGAGAATGGGTAAACTTTGTCGATCTAATCCACGAAAACTCAAATGTTCTGCAGCCTATAATAATTTCATAATAATGGAAGTTATAATAATTATAGTTTCACCATAGATATATACAAACTTGTATGTTGTATGTTGTATGTTGTATGTTGTATGTTGTATGTTGTATGTTGTATTTTGTATATTGTATGTTGTATGTTGTATATTGTATGCTGTATGTTATATGTTGTATGTTGTATGTTGTATGTTGTTTGTTGTTTGTTATATGTTGTATGTTGTATGTTGTATGTTGTTTGTTGTTTGTTGTTTGATGTTTGTATATATCTATGGTGTCACTGTTACCATAAGTAAACGTAAGTCTGCCTGCAATAATTCACTTTACCATGCAGCATTCTATAATACAATAATGCACAAAAAAATGATATTATGCAAATCTTGTAGGCTGCACATTATTTCAATTTGTATCGAGTAAACGGATGAAGTTTGCCTTTCTGTTTCTTTCTGTGCACTCCTTGCCTGCAGCGGCATTGTCACTATGGCAACAAACCGTGATCCCATTGACGAAAATCTGTTAGCTGGTTGACTAATTTTGTTTCTCCGCGTTTCTACAAATTTGATCGTCGTGAACAAGACTTTCTTTAGCCTAAAGCCATGCTGGGTAGGCGCCCAGTCTCCGTGCGACCAAGAGTAGATACTAACACATGTGTTATTATCTACTCTTGGTGCGACGTATGCTTGTATTTGCCTAGTAACTCATGCATGGGGAGATCCAGCACCCAGAACCCAGGTGTGCTTATAATATATATATATATATATATATATATATAGTATATAATATATATGGTGTATGATATATAAGTATATATCAAAGAAGTACACAATAGAGATACATGTAATATCAATGATGTATATATATCAGGTTCTCAGGTTTCCTATTTCAGCTGACGATGCAAGAGAGCCTGCAGGAAGAGAATGGTGCTTCTTGCTATCTCTGTCTGTATTATAATTGCACTCCCCCCCCCCCACTCTCCATCGTCAGCTGAAAGCCTGAGGAAGAGATGTACGTCTCAGAAGCTCGCTGATTAAAATTTGAAACACGCCTTTGCTATTTTTTTGCAATCGTGTTTTTTATCTATATGGGTGTTTCGTGTGTGATTTTTCTACTATCTATCCATCTATTCTAATCTATTCCCCTATTGCCTTTATTTCCCCCCCCCCTTTATCTATCTATCTATCTATCTATCATTTATCTAAATCTATCTATCTATCTATGCTATCTATCTAATCTATCTATTATCTATCTATCTTATCTATCTATCTATTCTATCTATCTATCTATCTATGCTATCATATCTATCTATCTATCTATCTATCTTCTATCTATCTATCTATCTATCTATCTAATCTATGCTAGCTACTAGCTAGCTAAGCTAGCTACATCTAGTCTATCTTCTATATATATATATATATAATATATATATATGATATATGGTGTTTACATTTAGATGTACCGTAAACGGGAACGCCGTCGTCCAGTCAAGTGTGTGTACGTGCGTTCGTGTATGGGATGCGTGCGTGCATGCGCGTTGTGTGTGCACGATCGTAGATGTAAGCGCGTAAGTATCTGATTGCGGCCCCAATACCTTTCCCTGCAAAGTTGTCATCTTCAACAGGCAGTCTTTGACAAATAGGTCATTGTTACGAGCAGAAGCGCAGTTAGGCCAATACGTCGATAATGTAATCGCCTGTCCGAGCGGCCCGCGCGCGCCTTCTTCTAATCCTGTCTCTAATTAGGTGGCACGCGCCACTCCAACGTCAGCAAGCGATGGGTCATCCTAAATTGTTAACACATATATATATTATATATCATAATATTATCATATATATATATATATATATATATATATATACATGCAAGAGTCTATATCAGAAGATTGAATTTCTATTATGGACCTTGCGGAATTATGTGACTTATTTCTATTATGGACTCTTGAATATACATGTATATATATATATCTAATATATATTATATATAATTAAAAAACAAAAACTACATGTAACATAAATCCCAATATTCGAAAATATTTTTCGTCCGCATTGAACTCAGAATATTTTGGGCAAAATTGCAAAGAATTAATACTTCGTGAAACTAATTTAGCGATTTCCTATTTAAAAATTTTTAGTATTTTATTTAAAAAATCGGTGCGTTAGACAGCAACATCGGTACATGAGGCGAGAACCTTGTCTTTAATTTAAAAGCACACACACACACACACCCCCGACACAAGCACGCCAGCAGCACACACAGCAGCACACACACACACACGCACGCACACACACACACAGCACACACAAACACCAACAACACGACACGATCACAACACACACTACACGTAGATGGCGACTAGAAGCTTCTCCACCCTTCAAGGCCTCGGCACCTTTATACGGCTCGCGAGCGAGTGTTTTGCAGTCACCTGATTGTCATGTTTGTTCTCTTCTGACATTGGAACGCTAGCCGGATTTCAGTTTTAGTAAATGAAATGTTTTTGCAAAAAAACAGCTAGAAAAGGTTTTTGGCATGGGTGGCTCAACGACTCACTCACATCGAGGAGAAATCGGTTTATAGCGCTCGCGCGCATCCTCTCCCCTCCCTCTCTATCCCTCTACTATCTGCTCTCCTCTCATCTCCCAATCGTCCTCTCTCTCTCTCTGCATCTGCCTCTCGTCTCTCTCTTCTCTATCTCTCTCTCATCTCTAGTCTCCCTCTCCTCATATCTCCTCTAATCTCCCTTTCTCTCTCTAATCTCTCTCTTCTCTCTCCTTTCTCGATCTGGCTCTCTCTCTCTCTCAGCTTTATCTGTCTGTCTCTCTCTGCTACT
>NW_014577296.1:375112-386829 GCF_000485595.1 Priapulus caudatus | reverse complement strand
TAGCAATTTCCTTCGGCCGTTTGTATACGTTTCGAACTGAAGCCGGGCAGCGCTGACAGCACCGTGTGCCATCGGTAAAATCTGATATAAAATATTCACTTCGCCTTCCTCAGCATTCGCCGCGGTACGATTCCCGATCCCAGCTATGCTAATGTCATGGGCACAATGGCGCTGCAACGTTGTCGAACGTTGACTGCAATCAGAACTTTCCTTCCGGCCCGTTTTTATACGTTTCGACTCGACGAGCGGGCAGGCTGACAGCACGTGCTGCTGGTAAATCTGATATAAAATATTCACTTCGCCTCAGCAATCGCGCGACCCCATTCCGAATCCCAGAGCTATTGCTAATGTATGGAGCGAATGCCGGGCCGCTGCAACGTTTGGTCGACGTTGACTGGCCAATCTAGAATTTCCTTCGGCCCGTTTTTATACGTTGTCGAACTGAAGCCGGGCAGTGCTGACAGACGTGGTGCATGTAACATACTGATTAAAATATTCACTTCGCTCTCAGCATACGCGCGCGATTCCCGAATCCAGCTATGCTAATTATGGGCGAATGGCGCTGCAACGTTGGTCGACGTTGACATGGCAATAGAATTTTCCTTCGGCCGTTTTTATTACCGTTTCGACTGTAAGCCGGGCAGGCCTGGACAGCACGTGTGCATGGTAAAAATCTGATATAAAAATATTCACGTTCGCTCTCAGCATCGCGCGACGATTCTCCGAATCCCAGCTATGCTAATGTATGGCGCGAATGGCCGCCTGCAACGTTGCGTCGACCGTGACTGGGCCAATAGAATTTATTCGGCCGTTTTTATACGTGTCGACGTGAAGCGGGCAGGCTGACAGCACGTGTGCATCGGTAAAAATGCTGATCATAAAATAATCACTTCGGCTCTCACGCATCGGCGCGCACGATTCCCGATCCCAGCTATGCTAACTGCTATGGGCGAATCGGCGCCTGCCACGTTGCGTCGACGTGACTGGCATAGAATTTTCTTTCGCGCCGTTTTATACGTTTCGACTGACAGCCGGGCAGGCTGGACAGACGTGTGCATGGTAATAATCTGCATTATTAAAATATTCACTTCGCTCTCAGATCGCGCGCGATTTCCCGAATCCCAGCTATTCGCTAATGTATGGCGCGATATGCGCGCTGCAAACGTTGCCGTCGATCTTGACTGGCAATAGAATTTCCTTTCGGCCGTTATTTATTACGTTCGACGAAGCGGGCCAGGCTGAGCAGCACGTGTGATTGAATTTGCGATAGGTAAAGAGATAAGTCGTCGCAGTAGCGCCGTCTGTACTCGAGGCAAGAGTCGCGGGAGGCGATGTACGAAGCTCGGACGATTCCAGCGATATGTGACAATGTACTGGGCAGCGAAGCTATTTGGCGGAGAAGGCTGGGCAAGCCGGATGGTGGCGTCGAGTGTGAATCGATAGCTGGCCCCGTGATAGAGATTTGGCACTGGTAGCGGATCGCGTCCTGAGAAGCTTTTTTGTATTACGTTTGCTGACTAGGATCACGGGGGAGAGGGGTGAGAGCAGCAAGTGCTGGGTGGTGCATGGAGGAGGAGGGGCGTAACATCTTGATCTATAAAATTTCACTGTGCACGCGCTAACTGCGCGCACAGCATCAGCTCGCGACGATTCCGGAATGCAGCTATATAATGAGGATAGAGTATGAGGCCGGGATGGCGCGAGAGGGACAACGTTGCGTCTCGAGCGTTTGGACTGGCGCAAACAGTAAGAGTTTCTTAGCCGTGATGTAATAGTTTAGCACGCGTTAGCTCGACTAGAAGCCGGAGAAGAGTGAGGGGCTGCGAGACAGACAGCGGTGTGCATAGAAGCTGGTAGATAGAAGGTACGTGGAGTAATAGCTATACTTCACTTGCGCGTAACCTAGGTCAGCAGGATCGACGCGCGGCGAATGATCGCGCTAGGTCTGCCAGCGTGTGATGAATGAGAATGGCGAGAATGGCTGGAGTGGAAGAGGAGAGTGGAGCTGGGTCGCTGCAACTCGTATTTAGTAATAGGAACAGAGGTTGACTGGCAAGAGAATGTTGCCCTGTAACGGCTCGGGTGTGTATATCGTTAGTGCACAGGACTGAGAAGCGCGGGGGGAGACAGGCTCGCGTTAAGCAGAGACACGCGAAGCGGAGTGCAGTGAGAAGCTGTGGTAAAATGTGAAGTAAGGAGGTCATAAGGCAGAGCATACTTCGCGACTTCGCTCTCGAGAACAGTATTGCCGACGCGAACGATTCTGCGTGTGAGATGCAGTCGCTAATGCGCTGAATGGATACGTGAGGCGCGAGGCTTGCGCTGCGCTCGAAACGTCGATGGTCGGGACAGGGTGACTGAGAACGGAGAAGCTGAACTTTGCCTTTCCGGCCGTTTTTATATTTATAATTTGCGTTTCGACTGAAGGCGGCAGGCTGACAGGACGTTCTGCATGGTAAAAAATCTGATATAAAATATTTCACTTCGCTACTCAGCCATCGCGCCCGACGATTCCGAATCCCAGCCTATGCTAATGTATGGTGCGCAATGGACCGCTGCAACGTGCGTCGCACGCTTGACTGGCCAATAAGCAATTTCCTTTCGCCGTTTTATACTCGACTGAAGCGCGGCAGGCTTGGACAGCACGTGTGCATGGCTAAATCTGATCATAAAATATTCACTTCGCTCTCAGCACTCGCCGCGAGCGATTTCGCCGAATCTCCGCTATAGGGCAGGCGGTAGACAGATAGGTGGGATTGGGCGAAAGTTAGAGGACGGAGAGCTCTCGGCTAAGAGCTGACACAGAGCGCATTGGGTACGACGCGGGCAGAGTCGTGCTGCGGAGAGGAGAGAAGCTGCGTCGGTGATAGTGGGACTCGGGCGCGCAATCAAGCCAATTCTTTCCCCTTTCTCCGTGCCTCTCACAGTCTTTCTACGTCTCTCACTCTTGCTTTCATACGCACCGAGGCTTCTAGCGCCTCTCAGCCACGTGCTCCCATGCTTACAACCTCAGTCATTTACTCCCCAACTATCTCCTCCACTCTCACCGCTCTTAGCTCATCGCCCTCTCTCGTACCTCGATTCCAGTTAACTCTCCCCAGCTCACTGCTCACTTTCATCTGAGCCAGCGCAATTTCGTCCTACCGCGCATTGCCAACGTTCGGTATCTACGTTGACCTGCGCAAAATAGAATTTTCCTTTCGGCGTTTTTATACGTGGTCGACTGAAGCGGGCTGGACGACAGCCATCAGGTGAGTGTGGGTAATTCTAATATAAACATATCACTTTCGCTACTCAGCATCTGCGCGACGATTCCGAATCCAGCTTTTTGTCTAGACGTGTATGAGGGGGAGAGTGCGCGCGTCTAAGAGCTGCCTACTGCACATAATCAGGGAGTTATAGCGTCGACTGACTTGATTGAGGGCTGAGATAATCCTCATGCATTAGTGCTCTCCTCTCAATGATATGTAATCTATAATCCGCGCTCTCGGAGTCACAACAACAGTACAGGCAGGGACGCGGCAGTTGTGAATTTCTTGGATTCTTGTTCTGTGGCGTGGGAGACGAGACAGGGAGAGGGTCGCTGAGCTGCACGATGAGGCAGGATGCATGGGGCGTCCGTAGAGAAAAGTGCTAATATAGAATATTCACTTCGCCTATGTACTCTGCGATCACGAGCACGAGCGGGACGCGGTCCGGATCACCGCAAGAGCTAGTGCTAATAGATAATGGCATCGGGTGGAAAGGCACGCGCTGCACAGGCGGGTGAGTCACAGCGTATGGAACTTGCGCTCCGGTAGAGAAAATAGAGAGATTCGCAGGTGTCGGCACGAGATATGTCTCTGTATGTACGTTCGACTGAGGCGCGAGAGAAGCTTGTGCGAGAAGAGCCGGGGAGAGGCCTACGAGACACTGATCGTGAAGAGGCGGAGCATCACACTTCGTCGCCCATACACTCCCTCTTGCTCCTACTACAGCTATTACTCTCATCTCGCCTCCCTCCCTTCAGTCACTCCGCTGTCTCGCGCACCGTCTCTTCTCCGTCATCAGCTTCTCTCCTCGTGCTAATATATTCCCACCCTCGCCGTCTGCATCTGCCCTCTCTGCTCTCAACCTATGCTTGTTCTGCACCGTCGCGTTCCTTTGATCTAAGGCCAAGATACGAATTCTTCTTCGTGCGTACCGCCGCCTATATTTAGCTCTGATAGCGTGTGTGGGCTTGATTACGCTAGCCGGCTTGTCGACTGGGAAGGCCCGCGGTCGTTAACAGGGTGCTCATACAATCAGGTAGATGCATACATAGCAGTAAAGTGGTAGTATCACTCGTGATTTAGTCAAACTCACTCGTGGGACATGATAAAATATTCAAATCCATAGCGATCGCTGCCAGCCTCCGCGACGAATAGTCTCACAGAACAGGTACAGAGCGGTGCCCCAGCCTATGCTGAGTCATGGGGAGACTTTATAACATGTGCTCTCGTGTCGCTTGCTCTAACTGCATTGTGCGTGCTGATCGTGGGTGCGTTTTGCTTGGTGGTACTTGGTCGCGTTTGACATATTTAGTGTAATTGCTGAAATTCTCCTGCTATTTCTGTGCCGTATATTTTGATTGACGTGTTTGCATTGTGTTGTACGTCGTGAGCTCAGTTTGTCGTGTGGTGGGGACTAGTGCATTTGTTTTGCTGGACGTTTGCCTCTTTGAGCAGTGCTTAGCGCGTCGGATTTTGGCATATTTGTTGTTCGCGGCATTTGCAGTGTTGAGATGATTTCGTGCATAGTATTTGAGCCATTATGTATGTGTCACATTTTCGCGAGCTTTGTGCTGCCAGCTTCACTCTGCGCGGCGCAACCACTTTCTTCACCGCACAGTCTCAGCGTGAGTAGCTAGATGTATAGACGTCTTATATTGGTGTCGCCATGCGAACGTGCTCCGCTACTGTCATTGTGTCATTTGAGTGTCACTTGACTTGCATCTGCTGTGAATTTCCGCTTCCGGCTCGTATTTTATACGTTTGTCGACTGAAAGCCGGGCAGCGCTGACAGCACGTCGTGCATGGTAAATCTGATATAAAATATTCACTTCGCCTCTCAGCATCGCCGCCGACGATTCCCGAATCCAGCTATGGCTAATGTAATGCGCGAATGGCCGCCCTGCAACGTTGCGTCGACGTTGACTGGCAATTAAGAATTTCCTTCGGTCGTTTTTTTATTGTGAAGCGTTTTGACTGTGGAATGCCGCGGCACGCGCTGACAGCACGTTGTAAAATACGTAAAATCTGATATTAAATATTCGCGTTCGGCTCTCAGGCATCGCGCGACTGGATTGCTGCCGAATGCCAGCTATTGCTAATGTATGGCTAGCGTGGATTGGTGCTCGCTGTGCTCAATCGGTGTTGTCGGTCGCGTCGTGGGGTGTGAGTCGTGGGGGGCGGGGGGGACCGGGGGAAACGTTGGCTGGCCAATAGAATTATCCTTCGGCCCGTTTTTATACGTTCGAGCTGAAGCCGGGCAGGCCTTCGACAGCACGTGTGTGGTCAGTGATGTGCGAAGAGTTGTGTATATATGAGAGTGTAGTATTGCACTCGCGCTCCAGCATCGCGCGACCGATTCCGAATCCCAAGCTATGCTAATGTATGCGAATGGCGCTGCAACGTGGTCGAGCCCGTTGACTGGCCAATAATTCTCTTCCGGCCCGTTTTTTATAGCGTTGTCGACTGAAGCCGCGGCAGGCGACAGCACGGTCGTGCCATGGGTAAAATCTGACTATAAATATTTCACTTTGCTTCAGCGATCGCGCGACGATTCCCTGAATCCCAGCTATGCTTATTCATGCGGCGTAATGCGCCTGCAACGTTGTCGAGCTGTGACTTGGTGCTAATGTGAATTGTTGTGTTTGGCTCCGTGGTGTTTGTTTATACGCTTTCTGGAGCTGAAGCCGTGCTGCAGGCTGACAGCACGTCGTGCATAGTACAAATCTGCCATAGGAAAATATTCACTTCGCTCTCGAGCACTCGCGCGACTGATTCCGAATTCCCATGGCTTGATTGTATAGAGTGTCGTGAGTGTACGTGTTCTTGTGTGCCTGATGCTCTCGTCGTTGTCCAACTCTGTGGTGTAGTCTGAGTGCGTTGACTGGCAATAGAATTTCCTTCGCCGTTTTATACGTTCGACTGAAGCCGGGCAGCGCTGACAGCACGTGGTGCATGCCGTAACATCTGATATAAATATTCACTGGTGCGCTCTCAGCATCGCGCCCCGACGATTTCCCGAACCCAGCTATGCTAATGTATGTGCGAATGGACGCATCTGTTGTGTGCCTATTGATACTGTGTGGGTCCTCACTGATGTCGCCGCGCAACGTTGCGTCGACGTTGACTGGCATGAGAATTTCCTTCGGGCCGTTTTTTAATACGTTTCGACTGAAAGCCGGCGCCCAGGCTGCACAGCACGTTCGTGCACATGCGTAAAATCTAATATAAAATATTCACTTCCGCTGCTCAGCAGATCGCGCGACGAGTTCGCGAATCCCCAGCCTATGCCTAAGTATCAGGACCGCGAAGCGAGCTGCAACGTTGCGTCGACGCATTGACTGCAATAGAATTCTCTATCGGCCGTTTTTATTACGTTTACGACTTGACAAGCGGGCAGGCTTGACAGCACGTGTGATCGCGTTTAAATCTAGATAAAAAATATTCACTTCGCTCTCAGATCGCGCCGACGATTCCCGCGAATCCTCGATGCTCTATGTGTTGCTAGGTATGCCGGCGAAATGCGGCGCTCGCAACGTTGGTCGACGTGACTGTGCAATAGAATTTCCTTCCGGCATTGTTTATACGTTTGTGCGAGTGTGTAGAGTCGGGCAGGGCTG
This sequence comes from Priapulus caudatus, assembly GCF_000485595.1. Taxonomy (NCBI): domain Eukaryota; kingdom Metazoa; phylum Priapulida; class Priapulimorpha; order Priapulimorphida; family Priapulidae; genus Priapulus; species Priapulus caudatus. The sequence continues at coordinate 379,961 of NW_014577296.1, read as the reverse complement.
ACAGCACGTGTGCATGCTAATCCTGTAGTGTGAGTAGAGTGAATATTCACTTCGCCTCTCAGCATCGCGCGACGATCGCGAATCCCAGCTATGCTTAATGCTATAGTGCGATATTGGTGGAGCTGCAACGTTTCGGTCGACGGTTGTTGACTTGTTGTGCATATTAGTATATTTTTCTGTTCTCTTGGCCGTTTTTATACGTTTCGACTGATAAGGCTCGCGGCAGAGCTGACAGCACGATGCTACTTGGTGTGATTGTGGTACAATCTGCTGATGCATATAAAATATTATCACGTTCCCCTCTCAGCATCGCGCGGCACGATTCCCTGTAAACTTCCCAGTCTGTTTGAGTGCTCATGTATTCGGGCGAATGGCGCTTGGCTCATGTGAGCGTCGATTGGAGAAAGAAGTCCGAACAGACGTTGAACTAGCAGATAGCAGTGCTCTCCTGTCCGCGGCGTTTGTTCAGTGACTGTGTGTTCGACTGATACGCAGCAGTCGGCTGACGAGCGCTGTGTGGTTGTGTGCTATGTGGTGTGGTCGTGTGTGATAACTGTGTGATATAAATATATTCACTTCGCCTCATCGCATCGGCGCGTGCGACGATTCGAATCAGCTTATGCTATGTTAGTTGGTGTGTGTGTATGTCGTGGAATGCGCCGCTGCCTGCAACGTGGTTGGTGTTCTGACGTGTGTGTCGTCATGTGTGTGCATAGTGTGAAGTTTATACGTTCTGGTGCTTCTCTGTTGTGGGTGAGTGTGAGCGTCTTATCTCTCGTGTACTGAAGCCGGGCCAGGCTGACGCACGTGCTGCATGGCTAAAATCTGGATATAAAATATTCACTCGCTCCTCAGCATCGCGCTGAGCTCGGATTCACGGCAGAAAGTCCGACGTATAGAACTGCGCTAAGAGTGGTCGATGGTTGCGTGTGCTGATAGTGTTGTGTGGTGCGGCTTGAAAACGTTGCGTCGATGTGTGTGACTGTGTGCTGTGTGTGTGTGTGCGTGTGTGTGTGTGTGTGTGCTGCTGTGTGTGTGTGAGTGCGTGGACTGGCAAATAGTCGTAGATTTTCGCTTCTCATGGTCGCGTGGTTTGTTAGTGTGTTACACGTGTTTTTGATCGGTAGACTGACGTCGTGGTCATGGTGTGTACAAGGCATGGTTTGGTGCATGGTAAAATCTGATTATAAAATATGTCACTTCGCCTCTCAGCATCGGCGCCGACGCATTCCCGATCCCTAGCTATTAATGTATGTGGTGCGAAATGGGCTGCAAACGTGGGCGACGTGTGTGAAGGCATGAGCAGATGAGAACGTTGTGCTCGTGTGTCTCGGTGCTGTTTTTGATACGTGTTCGACAGAAGCGGGGCAGGCTTGACAGCCACGTGTGTGTGTAGTGTGTGTGTGGTGCTCTGATGTAGTGCTGATCTTTGTGAATTAGCATGATAGTTCTCGAGCTTGCGCTCCTCTCAGCATCGCGCGACGATTCGATTCCCAGCTATGCCTAATGTATGGGCGAATGGCGCTGCAACGTTGGTCGACGTTGACTGGCATGTTAGAATTTCCTTCGGTCCGTTTTTATTACGTATTCGACTAAGCCGGGCAGGCCTGACAGCCAGCCGTGTGCCCGCAAGTAAAATCATCTGGCAATAAATAGTTCATGCTCTGTGGGCTGTGTGTGGTGTGTGCCTGTGTTTGTGTGTGCTGTACGGTGCTGCGTGTGTGGATGTTGTGTGTGAGAGAGAGAGAAGAGAGCGTGTGTGTATGTGTGTGTGCGTGTGGGTGTGTGTGTGTGTGTGTGTGTGGCGTGGGTGCGTGCGCGTGCGTGCGGTGCGATGGCTCGGTGCTGCGCGCGTGTTTATATAGAATATATAATCATTTATATCAAATGTTTTTCAATAGGAACATGAAATTCGTGGTATGCTCTCAAGCGTGCCTTAGCTTCTGTCGATTACGCTTTAGCTTGCCTTAACACCTACTGCACTTTTCGTTGAAATGTTTCCGTGCATTTTCAGAATGCATCAATTATTTCTCCACAGGCCGTGCTCAGTTTATTGCGGTCGAGCCAAATTCAAAGCGCTGACAGGTGGTTGCGTATCTTATCAGAAACTATTGAAGCCATTAATATGGCGCTAACGTTAATTAGGAGTGCTTTGCCATATTTGAGATCATTAATGAATTAATGAATAATGATCTAGATGCATTGATAATTCTAGACCCGAACACAACCCGAACCTCTAACCCTAAACCCTAGCCAAATGACATTAAACCACAAACTAAATACCATGACCATGCACAATCCTAATTGGAAGTATCACCCCGTAATGCGCTTCAACAAATGCGTGCGGTTTAATTCCTTTTCCATAGGTTCCCCGCAGCCTCCGTTTGTTTGTCTGGTCTTCTGGCTCTGTCCTGAGCGGCGGTTTACTTGTTCCGCTCGCCAGCCTACGATATCTGCATTTACTGCGTACTGATATGCTGATATCCAACACCAAGACTGATATCTCACGGCTGACAGTCATTTCCTGGTATAGCCACACCGCTCACTGCCTACAGTTGTTGCCATAATAATCATATTTGCATCACCAACAGGCCACGATAAACACAAAATGTAGGCCATGACGATCTGCTCGTCAGGACCACGCTGGCCTGCCTGGTCGCTAGACGGACTTTGGTCGCATAAGTTGTCACCTGTATATACCTATAGGCTAGCCACTACTCTCTAGGATAGACTCTAGCAGGCACGAGTGAAAGGCTCGCTGTTTGCGACAGTACACGTCACTTGACGCGCCACGATCGCACTTCTATCGTTCGTTACAATCTGTCTCCGTCTATATATATAAGAGGCTTCGGTGGATTGCCGCCTCAAACCGCCATTTCGGCGGCTTCGCTTTCACGCGGCTTAGACGTGCCGGCGTATGAAAGGTCACCGAATGGTTGAATCCGGATATAAGAATCGTATAATTCGCGGAAGCAGTGAATGCAGGGTGTCTGGCGACCTGGTGTCGACGCAATTCCTTTTTCTTTCGTTAGGCGCAATGGCGAGCGAAATAAGATCGACGCGTCTCACCTGCCGTCTGAGTCAGGTCGCTTCCTGTCAGAGGTGGCGCCGGGCTAGCTGCTGTTTCGCCCGCCCACCGCTGTTTTCTGCTGCTATCTGCCTGCTGTGCTGCTGCTGCTGCTGCCGTTTGCTATCGAACACTGCACGGAATGTCGTCTTGCATTTGCACGTTATGTTTCGTCGTTCAGCTTTTTCCCCTCCGGTACAGCCAGATTTATAGCAAAAATGGCATGGCAAACTGCAATGAGAGAAAAAAGCGTTTATTTGCCCATATCATATATTGCACGTGTGTGTGTTCAGCTGTGCTGGATGTGTGTGTGTGTGTGTTGTGTCGTGTGGCGCGTGTGTGTGTGTGTGTGTGTACGTGTGCGTGTGTATGCACGTGCGTGCGTACGTACGCACGTGTGTATGTATGTGTGTGCGCGCGTGTGTATGTGCGTGTATTTGCGTGCGTGCGTGCGCGCCTGTGTGTGTGCGTGCGTGCGCGCGCCTGTATGTGTGCGTGCGTGCGCGCGCCCGTGTGCGTGCGATGATGAGACCGGTCCTAATAAAGGCTTCAATCAGTCGATCACGAAGCACCGACCATGAACATCCTCTGAGGGAACGCGACATCGCTGGCAGTAATGACATTACTGGCGTGTCGGCTGTATACGGAGGGAAAGGTCATCGTCGTCGGCAGGCAGGCAGGCCGACGTGCGGGTGATCGTCGGCTGTACGAAGGGAAAGGTCGTCGTTGTCGGCAGACAGACCGACATGCGTGTGAGTGGTCCAAGCAGGGACAGCTAGGCACCCGCGCTGTGTGCATGCATGGCGACCATAATACACGCCACTATATACGTAAGACCCATCGCTGTTAACTATTTCCTTAATTAACGATTTCTAAACCATGCGTGCAGCCGCGCATGAACACACACGCGTACGCGTCATGCGCCGCGCATTTCGTTGATATGAAACACGACGCATGCCTCATTTAAAGCAACATCTGCCCTAATGAGTGACAACGTGGCGTGGTGAAACTCCATTAGAGTCGGGGCACGTGTATACACATAACGCACGCGATCGAGCGCAGAAAAAAATGAGCAGGCTGGCGCGTATAGGAGACGTTGCGTCATGACACGACCATATAGATGCGAGAAATATTTCCCTGCGTAGCCCCGCGTTCGATGATGACACACAAATTAGCAGCAACAGCAACGTGTGTGCGGTGTGTGCGTGTGTACGGGGGTACGTACGTATATGATGAACCGTCCACTATGAACCGTATACGTGCGTGCGTGCGTGGGTGCGTACGTGTGTGTAGAGGGGTGCGTGCGCGCGTGCGTGCGTGCATGCCTACGTCTTATCGTACCGCGCGCCGCGCGGCGCGTGCTCGTGTCGTGTGCTGGTGTGGTGGCGGTGGGTGGCCCTCCGGCCCCCCACGCCGTCTCCGCGTGACGGTGGGCCGCTTGCGTGGGCGGTGCTGTGCGTTGCGTCGCGTGGCCGGGGCGGGTCGCCCTCCGCCCACCCCCTCGTCTGCGTGCGGCGAGGCTGTCCTTACCTTACGTTGCTGTGTAGGGAGTGGCGTGCGCGCGTGCATAACATGCTTATCCGTACGGTGTAGCTGTTGGTGGGGGCCGGGCGGGGAGTTGTGTATGCTACTACTATATATAAACATAGTGTCCGCGTTGGTGGGATAAAATTAATGCGAATAAAAAAATCTATTTACTGAGTATACTACTATAAGCGCCACTGTTATTGCCTGCGCTCTGCACCATCGGCGACGATTCCCGAATCCCAAGCTCTGCTAATT
>NW_014577296.1:369725-374294 GCF_000485595.1 Priapulus caudatus | reverse complement strand
ATCTAGCTGCTTGCTTGCCGTCACGTTGACAACGAATTCTGAGCTGGCGACAAGTCAGACATAAGCATAGCGAGACTGCCCATATACATGGCCACCTACCCGGGGACAAGCCAGACATAAGCATAGAGAGACTGCCCTTATACATGGCCACCTACCCGGGGACAAGCCAGACATAAGCATGGAGAGACTGCCTTATACATGGCCACCTACCCGGGGACAAGCCAGGCGTAAGCATTGCGAGACTGCCCTTATACATGGCCACCTACCCGGGCACAAGCCAGGCGTAAGCATGGAGAGACTGCCCTTATACAGGGCCACTTACCCAGGGACAAGCCAGGCGTAAGCATAGAGAGACTGCCCTTATACAGGGCCACCTACCCGGGCACAAGCCAGACGTAAGCATAGAGAGACTGCCCTTATACATGGCCACCTACCCAGGGACAAGCCAGACATAAGCATGGAGAGACTGCTCTTATACATGGCCACCTACCCGGGGACAAGCCAGACATAAGCATGGAGAGACTGCCCTTATACATGGCCACCTACCCAATGACAAGCCAGACGTAAGCATGGAGAGACTGCCCTTATACATGGCCACCTACCCAGGGACAAGCCAGGCGTAAGCATGGAGAGACTGCCCTTATACAGGGCCACCTACCCGGGCACAAGCCAGGCGTAAGCATGGAGCGACTGCCTTATACATGGCCACCTACCCAAGGACAAGCCAGGCGTAAGCATGGAGAGACTGCCTTATACATGGCCACCTACCCAAGGACAAGCCAGGCGTAAGCATGGAGAGACTACCTTATACATGGCCACCTACCCGGGGACAAGCCAGGCGTAAGCATGGAGAGACTGCCTTATACATGGCCACCTACCCGGGCACAAGCCAGGCGTAAGCATTGCGAAACAGCCCTTATACATGGCCACCTACCCGGGGACAAGCCAGGCGTAAGCATTGCGAGACTGCCCTTATACATGGCCACCTACCCGGGCACAAGCCAGGCGTAAGCATGGAGAGACCGCCCTTATACAGGGCCACCTACCCAGGGACAAGCCAGGCGTAAGCATAGAGAGACTGCCCTCATACAGGGCCACCTACCCGGGCACAAGCCAGACGTAAGCATAGAGAGACTGCCCTTATACATGGCCACCTACCCAAGGACAAGCCAGGCGTAAGCATGGAGAGACTACCTTATACATGGCCACCTACCCGCGGACAAGCCAGGCGTAAGCATGGAGAGACTGCCCTTATACATGGCCACCTACCCAGGCACAAGCCAGGCGTAAGCATGGAGAGACTGCCTTATACAGGGCCACCTACCCAATGACAAGCCAGGCGTAAGCATGGAGAGACTGCCTTATACAGGGCCACCTACCCAATGACAAGCCAGGCGTAAACATGGAGAGACTGCCTCTAAACAACACGGACGCTTCGTGGAACTCATCCTCCTTCTCCTTATCCACCTTCTCCTCGTCCTCCTTCTCCTCATCCTCCTTCTCCTCATCCTCCTTCTCCTCATCCTCCTTCTCACGGGAGAAGCCTTCAGAAGCGCGCAGCCACCACCTTCTCCTCATCTTCCTTCTCCTAATCCTCCTCCGCATCCACCTTCTCCTCATCCTCCTTCCCCTCATCTTCCTTCTCCTCGTCCTCCTTCTCCTCATCTTCCTACGCCTCATCCTCCTTCTCCTCATCCTCCTTCTCACGGGAGAAGCATTCAGAAGCGCGCAGCCACCACCTTCTCCTCATCCTCCTTCCCCTCATCCTCCTTCTCCTCATCCTCCTTCTCCTCATCCTCCTTCTCCTCATCCTCCTACTCCTACTCCCCACTTTTCACCGCCGCTCCCTTACACCGCACTGCTTTCAACTACAAGTGGTCTTCATCTAACATGCGCTATAACGTTGCTTAATCTACATCTTCAGCTGATTTCACATTCTCGCGGACGGCAATTTCAATACTGCGGATAGTGACAGGTTGTTTTTTCAGCTGTAAAACGTTAGAAGAACCTGACGAAGACTACCACAAGTCGAAACTATTCGTTCATTACTCACTTTGTGTAGCATTTTCTCAACATAACTTTTATGTATAATGGCATCATTCAACCAGCAAATTAAATCCGCGTGGGGGAACACAGTATAGGGCTGTGTCCCGTAGAGGCTGTCCAAGTCTCCTCTTCACGCATGTTCAATACTGCGGATAGTCGTCGCTGTTGACTGCGACAAATAGCTGTGTAACATTCGGCCGCATCCGTCAAACAATCGGGAAAGCGGGGGCAAGACCAGGAAAATCCGGGAAAGCAGGGAAAAAGTAGGAAAGCGCGTGAAACCGCAATGAAAACAGTGACTCGCCTCTGCAGTGTTGGTTCCATAGAAATAATATAGATAGACATATCTATATTATGTGTTATTTATATTATTTTAACGTTATCTATTTTATAGTTATAGGTATATTTATATAGCTATAATATTTATATAGCTATTATATTTTATAGCTATATTTATAACGTTATCTATATGATTTCTATGGTTGGTTCGTGACTACGAACGTCTCTGCATGCATCCGCGGTATAGTCGACCTTCAGACTGACCTTCAGGTATCGCTGCACGGCGACGGTCGTGTCTATGCTCTTCTTGACGATAGCGTTTTCGATTTTCTTCGGCAGGTGGCGCAGGATTAGCTCCTCGGCACTAAGCAACTGAAAGCCAAAGGTATTGGCCAGCTCATCAATGATTTCCCCCTTCTTTGAGCCAGGTCCACCTGCGATGAAGGCACAGACGAGTATTTACTCAATCTATTAGGCGCAATTTCAGCGGATAAAGCGCTGTCGATCGCAAAATTGGAAAACGCATTCGCGCAAGCCTTCACGACAATCTCCGCATTAGCAGAATGCACTGAGTGATGTACATACAGTTAGTCGCACCCCCGATGAAATCGAGAGTGGCGTCACAAGAGGTCGTCACGCCCATGAATAAACTAGAAGACTGTTATTTGACATCCCGAGGGATTGCTTGCTTATTTATTGGTTCATGTGTGTCGTGTGCAAGCACGCGTACACGCACGCGCGCACACACGCACGCGCGCACACACGAGCACATAGCGTGCCCGAATTTGTCCGCTGCAGCTGCCCCCCTTGCCCCCTACAGGTTACGGCCCTGAACTCACGACGTTACCAAGAGCGTATTAAGAAGGGATTCCTTCTTTATACGCTCTTGACATTATCTATAGCGTCGCGTCTGTAATCCCCTTCTTCGTTATTTCTGCATTAGGCCTGGTCGCCGACACACACACACACACACACACACACACACACACACACACACACATTACTTAATCACGCAGCGTCCGTAATGACAGCTTCATGGGGGCGAGAGCATTATATAATACACTGATGTAATATCGTGCTATCGCATACATTGCCACTGATTCATCTCCCCCCTCCGATACTCTTCGGTGCGCTGCCACTGATTCACCCCCATTCCGATACTCTTCGGCGCCTGTCAGCACGCGACGCGTGCGACATGCTTCGGTTGATTAGACGGAGCGATAATGCAACGCAAGAAGCCTGATAAGCGATCTATAGACGCCAGATTTCGTTTTCCCTCGCTCTTAGTGTGATGAAAAACTACGTGAACGCTGCATAAGATGCGACGTGTTCGAGAGGCAGCCAGCGGCGGCAATCTATACTCTCTACTCCTGCAGCGAAACCTAGCCGCGCATACACGACGACTCATCTGAAGGTCGCAGTCGGTAAAAAACATTTAGATGCAGGAAACCGCGCTCGCCATGCGCACTTTCATTGCGTCTCGGACGATCGTAACTGGATAACAACATTAGACATAATGTAACGTAGCTGCACGCGTGTGCGCTGCCACCCTAGGCTGGCTAGCGTAAGATGGCTTCAATGAAACCAGACTTACGCGTCGCCTCTATACGACAGTTTTGATGTCGTCAAAGTCGACACCTCGCTACTATGAAATACCCACGACCCGGTCCACAGCTGGTGTTCTTAACCTGTGGTCAATGGACCCTTTGGAGCTCCTCCCCCCACTTCAGGGGTCCGTGAACCAGGCGCATATAAATTGTGTTTTCATGTGGTCATGTTTTTTTTTCTGGGGATGTGTCCGTAGCTTTCACCAGATTCTCAAAGGGGGGGGGCATAACTCAAAAAAAGTTCCCAATCTGAAAAAAAACCAGCTAGCGTTAGAGAGGAAGGATAGTAGCAGACAACATGACGAGACGTAATGCGAGAAAGATGTCGTGCGTCTGTTTCTTTAACGAGTTATACGAGAAAGAATAATAAATGACGGATCTATAGACGAAAAAAGATCTTTACACATCACTCATAACATCATGTAGCCAGGTAGGGCGGGTTCCTTATACCTCTGCAGAATATAAGCATAGGACGAAAGTCGACGCGTCTACACGATATACTTATTATAATACTTATTATTATTACATATATATATACATATATATATATATATATATATATATATATATATATATATATATATATACTAGTATATATATACTTATATATATATATATATATATATATATATATATA
>NW_014577296.1:368438-369490 GCF_000485595.1 Priapulus caudatus | reverse complement strand
CCTTCCCCTAATCCTCCTTCTCCCCATCCTCCTTCTCCTCATCCTCCTTCTCCTCATCCTCCTTCTCCTCATCCTCCTTCTCCTCATCCTCCTTCTCCTCATCCTCCTTCTCCTCATCCTCCTTCTCCTCGTCCTCCTTCTCCTCATCCTCCTTCTCCTCATCCTTCTTATCCTTATCCTCCTTCTCCTCATCCTCCTTGTCCTCATCCTCCTTCTCCTCATCCTCCTTCTCACGGGAGAAGCCTTCAGAAGCGCGCAGCCATCACCTTCTCCTCATCCTCCTTCTCCTAATCCTCCTTCTCCGCATCCACCTTCTCCTCATCCTCCTTCCCCTCATCTTTCGTTTCCTCGTCCTCCTTCTCCTCATCCTCCTTCTCCTCATCCTCCTTCTCCTCATCCTCCTACTCCTCATCCTCCTTCTCCTCATCCTCCTTCTCCTCATCCTCCTTCTCACGGGAGAAGCCTTCAGAAGCGCGCAGCCACCACCTTCTCCTCATCCTCCTTCTCCTCATCCTCCTTCTCCTCATCCTCCTTCTCCTCATCCTCCTTCTCCTCATCCTCCTTCCCCTCATCCTCCTTCTCCTCATCCTCCTTCTCCTCATCCTCCTTCTCCTCATCCTCCTTCTCCTCATCCTCCTACTCCTCATCCTCCTTCTCCTCATCCTCCTTCTCCTCATCCTCCTTCTCCTCATCCTCCTTCCTTTCTTCTCCCCCTCCTTTCTTCTCTCCCTCCTTTCTTCTCCCCTTCCTTTCTCCTCCCCTTTGGCTTCATTGCGAGTGCATGTCTCGCGATATGAGGACATCGTCTAAGGATGAATCAATAGCAGCCACCCGATCAAGAGGAATAATTATTCACCAGAAGGGAACATCAGACGCAGTACCACCTCTTAACATTATAAACTAAACTCACTATTACATTCGAGCGGGCGTTTGCTGCGAGTGTTCATGCGGCGGCTCTGATCTATGTAGGTATTGAACGTGAGATGCGAACACGAAACCAAGTGGCTGCTTAGTGCGAGCAGTTGACGACGCTAATACCGCCACAGGCACTT
>NW_014577296.1:366143-367630 GCF_000485595.1 Priapulus caudatus | reverse complement strand
AGGGTACTGCCGGAACGTACCCAGGCGCGTAGCTAGGATTTTATTTTAGGGGGGGGGGCGGCAATGAGCACGTGAAGTGTGCGAATCAGCCTGGCGTAATCAGAGGCGTAAATCCGTACCGAAGAGTGGGGGGGGGGATGATCGGCGATAGCCATCACATACTAGCACGAGCACAAGCCCACAATAATTTACCCACACGCGCGCGATCGCGCGATGTTTTTTACCAACCGCACTTTTCCATCTGTACGCTCACAATGTCAGCACAGTTGATTTTATCAAATTACGGCTGAAATTCTCGATTCCACACACGCACAAGCACAAGCACGGGCACGCACGCATGCACGCACGCACACACACACACACACACACACACACACACACACACACACTACACACTCACACACACACACACACACACACACACACACACACACACACACACACACACACACACACACACACACACACACACACACACACATACTCACACATTCACGCAGACATGCACGCACGGGCGCACACAAACGCTTCCGCGAACAAGCACGGGTCGTCGTTTATTCACCACCCCCACCACCACTCTCTATAATCTATATCCTCTCTCTCCTCTTTCATCATCCTCTCCTTTTTCTCCCCTCCTCTTTCGCCATCTCTTTCTCACCAACTAATTCTCTCCCATGTCGTCGCTCAGCCTCTCATATCCTTCCGTCGCTCAGCCACCCTCGCCCGCTTTCTCAAACACTCTCTCTTTCTCCCTTCTTACATTCTTTCGCTTTTCTCCAGACACACGCTCTGCCCCCCCCCCCCCATCTCTCTCTCTCTCTCTCTCTCTCTCTCTCTCTCTCTCTCCCCCTCTCTCTCCTGTCCTCACTGTCCCCTGTCTTGCCATACTTCTCACCTTCCACTCTCTTCGCGCTCTCTTTCTGCCTTTCTCCCCCACCCCCCGTTTTTTTCGTTCTCCACACACACTCTCTCTCCTCTCCCTCTCTCTCTCTCTCTCTGTCGATATTATATATATATATCACTTTCTCTGACGCCTCACTCTCTCTCTTTCTCTCTTATTCTCTCTCTAACATCGATCTCTCCAGCATGGCGCCGGTGTGTATGCCCTAGCTGCTGCTGGTATGTCTGTATCGTCACCTTCGTTATATTCTGTTTGGCGAGGGAAACGCATGCGAACCGATCCACCGCTACCGATCCGATCTGCACCGACATTGTCAAATGCGCTGACATGCGTTTGATAATAATTGTGTGTATATGTATCACGTATGTCTGTTTACACGCATGCACATAACGCCAAATCGCAGGTGTGAAACGTAAGTGCGATCTATAAGGGTAGGGGTGGGTGTGTGTAGCTGTCATGTATACAGGGTAGGGGTGTGTGTAGCTGTCATGTATACAGGGTAGGGGTGGGTGTGTGTAGCTGTCATGTATACAGGGTAGGGGTGGGTGTGTGTAGCTGTCATGTATACAGGGTAGGGGTGTGTGTG
>NW_014577296.1:364114-364504 GCF_000485595.1 Priapulus caudatus | reverse complement strand
TGTACACACCCACCCACATGTACACACCCACCCACATGTACACACCACCCACATGTACACAGTACACACCCACCCACACACCCACATATACACATCCACCCACATATACACAACATCCCACATATACCCACCCACCCACACACCCACATATACACACTTCATATACACAATCACCCGCCCACCCACATATGCACACCCACCCACACACCCACATATACACACCCACCCACACACCCACATATACACACCCACCCACACACCCACATATACACACCCACCCACACACCCACATATACACACATATACACACCTACGCATACTCCTGCATATACACACACATACACATACACACCCACCCTCACACCCACATATACACACCCACCCACACAC
>NW_014577296.1:360840-361745 GCF_000485595.1 Priapulus caudatus | reverse complement strand
TGAAACGTAAGTGCGATCTATAAGGGTAGGGGTGGGTGTGTGTAGCTGTCATGTATACAGGGTAGGGGTGGGTGTGTGTAGCTGTCATGTATACAGGGTAGGGGTGTGTGTAGCTGTCATGTATACAGGGTAGGGGTGGGTGTGTGTAGCTGTCATGTATACAGGGTAGGGGTGTGTGTAGCTGTCATGTATACAGGGTAGGGTGGGTGTGTGTAGCTGTCATGTATACAGGGTAGGGGTGAGTGTGTGTAGCTGTCATGTATACATGGTAGGGGTGGGTGTGTGTAGCGTGGCTGTGGTCTGGGTAGAGGCGTGTCATGGTCACTACCGAGCAAGGTCATTCATCTTTTCACCGCGTGAGAGCTGTGACGGCGCTGCTATGCGTTGTGCGTGCATGCATGTGCACATGAAAGATCACGAAGTCACGTTACGCCTGCATGCGAACTCACACGGCTTCCGGCCGATTAAGCGCCTCAATAGATCTATTCGGTTCTATTCATGAGCAAAACCAAATAGACGTCATTCTGCACGGCTGTACGCGCGACTCGGTGCTGGTAATAGACCCACGGCGCGGCATACCTACCCACCCACATGTACACACCCATCCACTCACCTATACACACCCACCCACCCACATGTACACATATACACACCCACCCACCCACAGATACCCACCCACATATACACACCAACCCACATGTACACACCCACCCACACAACCACATATACACATCAGGAGTAGATAATAGGGACCTACCTACACACCTACGCATACTCCCGCATATACACACACATACACACCCACCCTCACACTCACATATACACACCCACCCACAAACGCGCGCGCACACACACACACACACACGCACACACACACACTCACACACACACACACACACACACAC
>NW_014577296.1:357486-359840 GCF_000485595.1 Priapulus caudatus | reverse complement strand
GTGTGCGTGGGCGTGCGTATGTATGTGCGTGCGTATGTGTGCATGCGTGTGTGCATGCATGCGTGTGTATACGTGCGTGCGTGCGTGTATGTGTGGGGACATGCGTGCATGCGTGCGTGCGTGCGTGCGTGCGTGCGTGCGTGCGTGCGTGCGTGCGCGCGTGCGAGCGTGCGTGTGTTTCTCCGCTATTTCATCTAAATCGGTTTCCATCCATGTTTCATCGGAAACCCCACAAATTCGTCGAGCAAGTATTTGCAGAGAAATTTATCTACTCATAGAATCTGATTTCGCGTTGTATATAGTGATCATATTAGGCAATTATTGCCAACATGACCGTGAGGGAAACGCAGAGTGCGGTGGACGGAGAAAATAGATATTGTCTCTGACTGCAGATCAAGCGGTGGCTTTCACTTTAATATCAGTTTAAATTTACCGGCATCACAGCTAGAATATGCCCGTGTTTACCGGCTTCTATAGAATACACCCGTGTTTACCGGCTTCTAGAATACACCCGTGTTTACATACTGCTAGAATATACCCGTGTTTACCTGCTGCTAGAATACACCCGTGTTTACATACTGCTAGAATATACCCGTGTTTACCTGCTGCTAGAATATACCCGTGTTTACCTGCTGCTAGAATATACCCGTGTTTACCGGCTGCTAGAATATACCCGTGTTTACCTGCTGCTAGAATATACCCGTGTTTACCGGCTGCTAGAATATACCCGTGTTTACCTGCTGCTAGAATATACCCGTGTTTACCTGCTGCTAGAATATACCCGTGTTTACCGGCTTCTAGAATATACCCGTGTTTACCGGCTTCTAGAATATACCCGTGTTTACCTGCTGCTAGAATATACCCNTGTGTACATGCGTGTGTGCATGCGTGTGTGAGCGGGCATGCGTGCGTGTGTGTGTGTGTGTGTGTGTGTGTGTGTGTGTGTGTGTGTGTGTGTGTGTGTGAGTGCGTGCGTACGTGCATGCATGCGTGTGTGTGCGTGGGCGTGCGTATGTATGTGCGTGCGTATGTGTGCATGCGTGTGTGCGTGTGTGCATGCATGCGTGTGTATACGTGCGTGCGTGCGTGTATGTGTGGGGACATGCGTGCATGCGTGCGTGCGTGCGTGCGCGCGTGCGAGCGTGTGTGTGTTTCTACGCTATTTCATCTAAATCGGTTTCCATCCATGTTTCATCGGAAACCCCACAAATTCGTCGAGCAAGTATTTGCAGAGAAATTTATCTACTCATAGAATCTTATTTCGCGTTGTATATAGTGATCATATTAGGCAATTATTGCCAACATGACTGTGAGGGAAACGCAGAGTGCGGTGAACGGAGAAAATAGATATTGTCTCTGACTGCAGATCAAGCGGCGGCTTTCAATTTAATATCAGTTTAAATTTACCAGCATCACAGCTAGAATATACCGGTGTTTACCGGCTTCTAGAATATACCCGTGTTTACCTGCTGCTAGAATACACCCGTGTTTACCGGCTGCTAGAATATACCCGTGTTTACTGGCTGCTAGAATATACCCGTGTTTACCTGCTGCTAGAATACACCCGTGTTTACCTGCTGCTAGAATACACCCGTGTTTACCTGCTGAATGCTGCTAGAATAACCGCGTGTGTACCGGCTGTCTAGTAATATACCCGGTTTACCGCTGCTAGAATATACCGTGTTTAAACGCGCGCTTAGAAATATACCGGTGTTTACCGGCTGCTAGAATATAGCCGGTGTTACCTGCGCTAGAATATACCCGGTTTACCTGCTCTAGAACAATATACCCCGTGGTTTACCTGCCTCTAGAAGATAACCCGTGTTTACCGGCTGCTAGAATATACCCGTGTTTAACCGGCTGCTAAATACTACCCGTTTTTACCGGCTGCTATAATAATAGCCGTGTTACCTTGCTGCTAGAAATATACCCGGTTTACCTGCTGCTAGAATATACCCGTGTTTACCTGCTGCTAGAATATACCCGTGTTTACATACTGCTAGAATATACCCGTGTTTACCTGCTGCTAGAATATACCCGTGTTTACCTGCTGCTAGAATATACCCGTGTTTACATACTGCTAGAATATACCCGTGTTTACCTGCTGCTAGAATATACCCGTGTTTACCTGCTGCTAGAATATACCCGTGTTTACCTGCTGCTAGAATACACCCGTGTTTACCGGCTGCTAGAATATACCCGTGTTTACATACTGCTAGAATACACCCGTGTTTACCGGCTGCTAGAATATACCCGTGTTTACATACTGCTAGAATATACCGGTGTTTACATACAGCTAGAATATACCGGTGTTTACCTGCTGCTAGAATATACCCGTGTTTACCTGCTGCTAG